>NW_007079711.1:64717-80868 GCF_000164805.1 Carlito syrichta | reverse complement strand
GGGAGGGTGCGGCAGTCTATTTCCAGGACGGTCGGGGTGGGGGATGGGCCCATTTCATGGAGGAGTCAAGTCAAGCCCGGAGAGAGGAGGAGGACCCCGCGGTTCCCCAGCAGAGCCCGCCTGGCGCCCGGGAGACTCGGGGGCCGGCAAGGGGCGGGTCTGGTCCAGGCACCCGGCTTCTCCTGGATCAGAGGGTGGCTGGGCGCCCGCCCTGGGGCATCAGGACTGTGTGTCGGGGGTGGGGCGAGGTCACAGCGGGTGTCATCCGGCAGGACGCGCCCCTGGGGGAAGGGGTCGCAACCTCAGCCCGACCGCGGCTGCCACCAGAGGGTGCTGCGTCGTGGTTTTTCGGATGTCCTTTGACTTTTATTTTTTTGAGTCGGAGTCTCACTCTGTCGCCCAGGCTGGAGTGCAGTGGCACGCTGCTCCCGGCCACTGCAGCCTCGACTGCTGGGCTCCGCTAGTCCTTCCGCCTCAGCTTTCCAAGTAGCCGGAAGTACAGGCGTGCACCACCCCACCCGGTTAACTTTTTGATTTGTTGTAGAGACAAGGTCTCACCAAGTTCCCCGGGCGGGTCTCGAAGCCGCGGGCCCAGGTGGTCCACTCGCCTCGGCTTCTTTGCAACCTCAGGGGTGTGTCCCAGGGTCTGCAGGGGCAGGAGGCGCCCTCGTCGGGTGTGAGCATGTGTGCGTGAAGGTGCTGCAAAGCAGGCATTTGCTTGTGCCTGTGTGTACACGTGGTGTACGCTCAGGCGTGTGTCTGGGCATGTGTGTGTGCCTCTGTGTGAGCCTGTGTTGCGTGCATGCCTGTGCGTCCATCCGAGTGTGTCTGCATGCATGGGGCATGCTCCTGTGCGTGTGTGCCCGCGTGTGCCCACGTGTCTGTTTCTGCCCTGTGAGCGTGTGTGCTGGCTTGCACGCGTGGGGGGCACCCGGGTCAGATGTGTGTGTGCACCTGCATGTGTCTGCTGGGGCGAGGGGGCTGGGTGCTCCCCTTCCTGTCTGGGGATGCCATGCCTTCTTCTGAACGCTGCTCAGAGTCAGCCCCAGAAAGAAGCCGGGTGGGCTGGGGCCCCCTCGGGGCTCCCACGGCTCCATCCTGCCCAGGCGGCCACCCCCACCTGGCCGCGCGGGCCCTGTCTGTCCATCTGTCTTCCCTCCGAGCTCCTGGGGGGCCAGGTCTGGGTGGTATCGAGCAGGCATGCCCCAGCTTCGGCCGGGATGTGGCCTAGGGGGAGATGGCCCCTGGAGATCCGTCGGTGGCATGTACTGAATGGGGACTTGGTAGCAGCCAGGCCCAGATCTCAGCAACCTCTGAGAATTCATTTAATTCTTTCGACTGCCCTCTGAGGCAGGCTCTGTCGTGGTCTCCTCTTGTGTGCAGAAACCTTAAGGCGCAGAGAAGTTAAGTGATTCACCCAAAACCTCCAGCCGGCATCTAGTCCGGGTTCCAAGTTGACATTTACTTGAGATGAATAGACTCCCCTATTGTCCCGAAGACCTTTTTGACCAGGAGGTGTTTTATCTGCATTTTGTTAAGGCAGAGACCACAACGCTCCGCTCCCAGGGCAGGAGACCACGGGTGGCCCTTCTCAAAGGCCCCTTCCTCCAGGAAGCCTTCCAGACCTCCATCAGAGAGAACCTCTGCTTTCCTGTGCTTCTCTGGCCTTTGGGTTTCCATCCAGGTGTCCTGGGTTGCTTGAATTATTTACAAGTCTGTGAGCAGGAGGCCACGGATCTGGGGGGGCCGCCGACCCCTTTGAGGGTCAGAGAAAACCCACTGAAAGCTCCGGAGGCCGGGATAATCGCCCCTGGGTCCTGGTGTTCACCGACCGTGAAACTCAGGGTTGAGCCTTGGCTTAGAGTCCTAAGACCCAGAGACACCTGCCCGACATTCGACGCAGCTGGTGGCAGCCGGGGGTCCGTCCTGCTTCCGCAAGAGAAGGACAGGGCCTGGAAGCTTCTCATTCCATCGGTGTGTGGCAGTGAACACAAGAGGCAGACATCCCTGCCCTGGGCTTAGCCTGGGGTCCAGGGAGCGGCTTGCTTGGACCCCAGAGTCCCCCATCCCTCTCTGGGAGAGAAAGTGGCCACCAGGCCTGCCTGGGTTCACGTGTGGGGCAGCCAGGCCCCTTGCACGTCCCCTGGGAGGACTCAGCCACCCGCACCCTCTTGGTCTCTCCCCGGCCTCGTGCATGTTCCGTGTCTGGGAAGGAAAAGGCCCAGGTGCCCCGCGTGGCTGAGGACCCACATGCCTTCCTGGCATAGCTGTGCACGCCCTCCAGCATCTGGGGTGACCGGGAAGGACACAGCGTGCCCAGCTCTGCCAAGTGTCCGCCCTGCTCTTCTCCGTCCGTAATGGAGTCCCAGATCTGTAGAACCAGGTGGCGGTCCTGGTCTCACCCGGGGCTAAGCACCAGGCGTGGACCCCAGCCGGGCCCGTCTTTTGTGGGGTGACGAGGTCTTCTGCTCCGGACCTCACGCTCTGTCCCCTCGCCCCTCTCTCCCGAACAGCCTTTAAGTCCAACTGGGTCGAAGGTTGACGTTCGCCTCCGAGAAACATCCCGACGCATCTGGGCCAGATGCCAACAGCAGCGTCTCCTGCGGCGGGGAGGGAGGTGACTTGGGGACCCCGTGTCTGCCTGGGGACAGCCCAGGCTCCGGGACTCAGTTTCTCCGTATATAAGACAAGAGCTGCGACTGTGCAACCTTCACGCTGGACGGTAAGCCAGGGCCTCTAAGAGGCCAGAGCTGTGGCCCTGTTGGCCTTCCCCGCACAGGATGGGAGGAGAGCGGATATGACCATGAGATGACGAACAGACGACTTGCCCACGGAGACTCGAGCGGATACCCAGGGGGAAACTGATCCTGCGCTTTGAAGGACAAAAACAAGCCTGGGTGCGGTGACTCACACCTGTCATCCCAGCACTTGGGGAGGCCAGGAGTTTGAGACCAGCCTGGGCAGCACGGGGAGATCTCATCTCTACCAAAATTTTAAAAATCCAAAAAATGAGCCGGGCATGGTGGCGCGTGCCTGTGGTCCCAGCTGCCTGGAAGGCTCAGGTGGGAGGATCACCTGGGCCCAGGAGGTCGAGGCTGTGGTGAGCCATCACAGTGCCTTCCCAAAGTCGCCTCACCCTGGGATGATCCTGCAATCCGAGGCGCTCACTCCTACAGATGTGATGTCTCTTTGGGGATAAGAGTCACCTCTCCAGGGTCCAGCTCGTGCTTGACCCAAACATGCATTAAGTCAGCGCTTAATGCATGTTTGTCAACTGGATGCATGAAGTCTGGGCTTGAAAAAATGTCTCATATCCAGCGGGACATGCTGGCTCACACCTGTAATCCCAGCACTTTGGGAGGCAGAGGCAAGAGGATTGCCTGAGCCCAAAGGTTTGAGACCAGCCTGCACAACATAACAAGACCTCATCTCTACAAAAAATTAAAATTGAAAAATTAGCCGAGTGCAGTGGCTCACGCTTATCACCCCAGCACTTTTAAGGCCAAGTTGAAAGAATTGCCCTAGTCCATGGGTTCAAGACCACCCTGGGCCACTTGGCGAGACCTCATCTCTACAGTAAAAATAAAAATAAAACAATTACCTGGGCATGGTGGCGCATGCCTGTGGTTCCAGCTACTTAGAAGGCTGAGGCAGAAGGATCGCCTGAGCCCAGCAGGTCTACGCTGGGGTGGTCGTGAGCGTGCCCCTGCACTCCAGCCTAGGCGACAGGGTGAGGCTCCGACTCAAAAAAAAAAAGAAAAAGAAAAAGAAAAAAACTTAAAAATTAACCAGGCATGGGGACACGCACCTGTCATCCCAGCTACTCGGGAGGCTGAGGCAGAAGGATTACCTGGGCCTAGCGAGTCGAAGCTGCCGTGTTCGTCCCCTGGGCTCCAGCCTGAGTGACAGAGTGAGACTCCAACTCAAAAAAAAGGCTCAAAACCCAGAATATTCCATACCCAGGCTGGTGAGCAGAATCTCGCTACCCAGGCAGCCGGTGGCGTTCCAGGTCTTTGGGGACGGGGCACATTTTAATGGGATTTAGACGTCGGCGGCGGCGAACTCTGCAAAGTCGCGTTCGGTAACTGCCCTGGGCCCTCGGCATGTCCCAGTTGGTACAAATTAATGGTTTGGAGGCCCCGAGTGCTGTGAGGTCTCCTTTGCATGCAAGGGGAGAGCCGGGCTGAGCCGAGGCACATTCTGACTCTGGACTCAGAGGCATTAATTACTTAAATGAATAAGTATTAAATCAAAGGCCTTGCTTCGAAAATTAAACTCAGATTAGGCCCTTACTTGACTTCCTGCAAAATCAAAACCATTTGGCTGAAGAATGGACACCGGGGTGGGTGGGTGGGGCCTCCCGGGAAGGGGCTCTTGGTCCCCGCAGCCTGAGTGACAAGGCCAGGGTCGGGCCGAGTTCTGCGCCGTGGTGACCTCTCACCCCTGTGCCCCTGGCCCAGCCACGCCAGGAGGCAGGTGTCTAGAATACTAGGAAGCGGAGAGCCCGGCTGCTGGTTTCCCACGGCCGAGGTGGGGTTTCTTGGGCCCGGGGGGTCTGGACAGAGACAGGGAAGTCGTGTCCCAAGGGGCTGCCTGGGCCTCAGATTCTACCCCTGGTGGACCTGAAGGGAGCGTTTGGAGGGGGTCCCCGCCTGGTGGCCTTTCACGGCCTCAGACCCAGAGTCGGGGTGTCCCCAACTTCGATCAGACTCACTCCGTTCACAAAGTCCTTGGGGTTATTTCCAAGATGCTGATCTGACTTGGCTTCCCACCCCAAAATTTCAAACTCCTCTGTGAACCTCAAAGCCCCAAGGGAGCCACCCCCAGGCGGGCTGATCTCCTGAGGAACTTGCATCCAGGCCCCGGATGGCCCTGTCCCCTGGCTGCTCACCAACACTCTGGCGTGTCACCCATCCTTTGGGCGAGCTGTCCCAAATTCCTCTTCTCCCCCTTTGTGTCCTCCCCTACAAATCCAGACTGTCACTCCTTCCTTTGGGGAGCCCAGGCATTCCTTCCCTGAGTCCCGGAAGACAACGGCGGATGACGGTTAGCTGGCCAGCGCCGGCTCAGGCCGTTCCCTGGATGTCGAGGCACGAGGTGTGCACACGGCGTGGACACTCTACACACAGTCCTTGGTACTCCACTGTCCCCACTTTCAGATACAAAGGAGGACGCAGAGCCACAGGGAAGGACATCGCTGCCTCGAGCGACTTCTCAAGAGCTGGTCAAGCAGGACTCCCACCCCGGCCTCTTTTTCTGCCCTAGAGGACAGGGCAGGTCTTGTCCTGTCGCCTCTGCACCTGGGATGGGGACGGGGCACAAGCCTCCTTCTCCGGGCTCCTTCCCCTTACAGAGGGGACGTGGCGTGCTGGCCTCTGCCACCCCAGGGCGCCCTTGACCAAGCCCGGCGTCCCCAGTGGTGCCGTGACCCGGACTCCCTGCCTCTGTGGGTCTGGTCTGAGCTTGGCAACCCTGGAGAGGGCCAGGGCGCCCTGGTTTTTTTTCCCCTTGGTATCCTCGACCAGAGACCTTGACTGTCCTTCACTGAGGGCACCCAGCTCCTGTCTCGGGGTCCCTCGGTGTAAGGACCGCTCTCCCAGATGCAGTCAGAATGCCAGTCCCTCTCGGGGCCGCCTGTCGCCTGAGCTGGCTCCGTGGGGGTGGGTGGCCCTGGAGGCCACAGCAAATGGGGACAGATGATTTCTTTGGGCCACCGGGGAGCTCTTGGAGACCACACCCTGCATACTGCAGTGGCTGGAATTCCAGCCTGGGTCTGGCCCTCACAGGGCCGGGTGAGAACCTGTGGCCACAGGAGCACCGCCCCAAGACCTGAGCTAGGGACACCATTGCCCGGCCCCAGCCTTAGGGACCTGGCAGAGGGTGGATGGGTGGCCCCCAAGACCCGTCTACCTGGAAATTCAGAAGGTCCCCTGTTTGGAGTAAGAGTCTATGCAGGTGTAATTAGGGTCAGGGTCTTGAGACGAGATCAGCCTGGACTTCTCAGGGAGGCTCTAACACCAGTGATGTGAGTTCTTATAAGAGACAGAAAAGGGTTGGGTGCGGTGGCTCACACCTATAATCCCAGCACTCTGGGAGGTCGAGGGGAGAGGATTGCCTGAGCCCACGGGTTCAAGACCAGCCTGGGCAACTGGGCCAGACTTAGTGTCTACAGTAACTACAAAAATTAGCCAGGTGTGGTGGCGCATGCCTGCAGTTCCAGCTACTTGGAAGGCTGAGGCGGAAGGATCGCCTGAGCCCTGCAGGCTGAGGCTGCAGTGGCCATGAGCGTGCCACTGCCCTCCAGTCTGGGCGACAGAGTGAGACTCCAACTCAAAAAAAATACAAAGCAAAATGAGACCTCATCTCTATAATAAGTCAAGAAAAATTAGCTGGGTGTGGTGGCACGTGCCTGTAGCTCCAGCTACTTGGAAGGCTGAGGCGGAAGGATCGCCGGAGCCCTGCAGGTCGAGGCTGCGGTGGCTGTGAGCGTGCCACTGTGCTCCAGCCTGGGTGACAGAGTAAGACTCCTACTCAAAAACAAAAAACACAGAGAGGGAGAGAGACAGACAAGGAGGCCAGAAGAAGGAAGCCATGGGACCACAGAGGCAGAGACGGGGGTGACGCAGCCACAGTCAAGGGACGCCTGGAGCCCCCAGAGCTGGGAAGGGTACCCCCTAGAATCTCTGGAAGGAGCGTGGCCCTGAGGCCCCTGGATTGCACACGTGTGCGAATCCCGCCCCACTGCGAGACAAAGTTTCTGATGTTCGAGGCCTCCCAGCCCGAGGTATTTTCGGCAGTGACTGAGGCAGGGCTTGCAGGCTGGGGGCTGAACCGAGACTGGGAGAGAGGCGGGCATTGCCGTGAGTGACAGATGTCTCCCCACTCGCCATTTCCTTCCCCTGGCAGCTTGGGGGGCGGCGGTGTCTGCCCCTAGGGTGTACATGGAGGGCTCCAAGCAGCACCTGGTACTCATGGATTTCACAACCTCAGCTTGCAGTGGTGGGACTTATGTTTGAACCCAGGTCGATCAGCAGACAAAGCCCGTGCTGGGGAGATCTTCCTAGCTCTGTGAAAGCAGGCATAGGCAAGTGGGCCTCCTGAGGGGCCTGTGGTATTAGCACTCAAGCTACTGCTGGGCAAGCTGAACAGATTTGGGTGGAGTTCAGGAACAACTTGATCCAGGAGTGCAGGGGCATCGTCCGATTCATGGCTGCATTCTCAGGGCCTTTAACTCTGTAGGTGTTGGCACCTCAGGGGACAGAGGCAGGGATGGGAGTCTCCCGCCCACAGTCAAGCTTGGGGCAGGAGCGAATGTCACTGAAGACGCTTGCAGGTTGGGGACAGAGGGGACCGCCCCCCAGGCCATCCCACACGGGAGCCTGAGATCAACGGGGGGAGACAAGATACCCGGCGAGGGGGCTGAGGATGGGCGGTGGTGTTGTCAGGGCAGGGGTCGGAGTGGGAAACAGGAGGCCTCTGGTCGGACAGGGCTTTCCATCCACCCAGGGCTTTGGAGTGGGTGGGCTGAGGGGCAGAGGCTGGCGGGAACTCGAAGCCAGAAGTCCCCTTCCTGTCCTGGTCCTGTCCCGAGAAGCCGCCTGGCCTTGGGAGGGGTGGGCTAACCCCCTCCCAGGCCGGCACTGACCCACGGCCACGCGGACCCATGAGGACCTGGCTGCAAATCCCCCAGGGGCTGTGGGGAGAGCGGGTGGCCAGTACCGAGCCTGGGAGGGCGGCCTTGGGAGGCCCGACCATGCCTGGATTTGTGGCTGAGTGGCTAGTGGACTCCGGCTGGGTCCCACTGCCTGGGTCCCGCTGAAGAGGAAGCTCAAGTGCTTTCCAGAACCCAGTGCTCTTGACCCATGCAGTCAAGAGTGGGCAGTTCTGGCCTGACACTGACCGGGGGCGTGGCCAGGCTCATCTGAACAAAATTCGCGTGAGCACCTGTCGAGGTCTTCCCTTAGGCCAGGGCCAACAGGGCTGGCACTTGGGGGAGGGGTCTTCCCTGTCAATCCCCCTTGCACCCTCACCTGGGAATGACAGGGCCAGCAGCACCCCGGTGGGACATGGTAGTGAACTCCTCTGGGACTCGGGTGGCACAGAGTAGCAGCCAGGACGCCAGGCCCGGGCGCCCGGGGGAGGCCAAGGCAGCCCGTGGGGAGATGGCCTCAGGGTGGCCACCCCGAAAACCCCAAAGACCAGCCCTCCAGCCGCACGGTCCCACAGCCCGAGTGTCCAAGTGCTTTCAGACCCGGAGACCCTCTCCACATGGATGAGACAAGCAGGGCCGTGGCGTCACCGCACTGGACAGAGCAGAGCAGGGTGGCGCCTGGCGTGAGACCCAGCGAAGGGGTGGGGCTGCCTCCCCAGTGAACTTCCTCCTGGCCTGAGGGTGCTCATGTCTCAGGTCACCTCGCTGCTCTTGGTAACCAGGAGCGCTTGAACTGGAAACACAAATAAACACACGCATGCCTGGGAGAGAGGGGGTGACCAGGCAGGGACCATCACAACGACGGCGGGGGTGGGGGCTTTGGGGCTGGGGTCGGGGACGGCATCTGGGCATCCCTGGGCTGCGACCTGCCAAGGTCTGATGGGGTAAAAGCCCCAGGAGGTGGTCAGGCTTCCTAGCTCCCAGGGAGCCCCGGCCAGCAGTGATGGCAGCTGCCTGGGGGACGTTCCCCCCCCTGCACAAAATCCCTGGGGTGGAAGTGGGAAGGGGCTTGTGAGAGAAACCTTTCCTGGCCCCTTCACGGGCTGGGTCTCGGCAGGTCACCATGCAGAGGGCTGGGGTGGGGGGTGGGGATCCCAAAGCCCTCCCCGCCCTGCCCCCCTTGCAAAAAACCTCCCAGCCATTTGGTTCATCAAAGCCATTTTGTCCCTGGCCCGACCTAATTCACACCTGGTCCCCGTCAGCGAAGGCCCAGAGGAGCCAGGATGCATTTACGACAGGTGGGCGGGGCCCCTGGGGCCCGGGTGGGAAGCCCCAGCCTGCGAGCTGGCACCTTTTGGACTGGGGCTGGGTCTGCCAGCACCTCCATTCCGGCCCACAGGAGGGAGGGTCCTTGGAGCCAGCGCCCAGAGTGCAGCTGGGCCTGAGGTCCTGAACACAGGGGCAGCGGGCAGCCCTTGGTGGGCCTCACCCCGGAGAGGCCGGCGGTTTTCACGGGGCAAGTGGATGGGCTCACAAGACCCCTCCCTAACAGCCTTCCAGAACGTTCCCCTGGTCTCAGAGTCTTGGCCCTGATCACCCCCAGACCAACCCTAACCCTATCCTTTAACATCCACCCCTAACCCAGACCCCAAACCCCTCTTCCTGGTTCCAACACTAACCTTAAACCTAAACCCAGCCAGGTTCGGTGGCTCAGCCTGTAATCCCGTGCTTTGAGAGGCTGAGGTGAGTGAATTGCCTGAGCCTGCGCGTTCGAGACCTGCCTGGGCAACTTGGCAAGACCTCATCTCTACAATAAATAAAAAAATTAGCCGGCATGGTAGCACGCACCTGCAGTTCCAGCTGCTTGGAAGGCTGAGGCGGAAGGATCGCCGGAGCCCAGCAGGTCGAGGCTGCGATGGCCGGGAGCGGCCCCTGCACTCCAGTCTGGGCGACAGAGTGAGACTCCGATTAAAAAAAAAACCCAAAAAACCTAAACCCTAACCCTCACCCCTAGCCCCTAACCCTGAACCCTAACTCGGACGCTAACCCTAACCCCAAACGACCCCAACCCCATCCCCTAATATGTTCCCCAATCTGCAGTCTCAAACCCCTCACCCCTCACCCTAATCTCAAGGCTCACCCCAACGCTGACCCCGCCCCCGCCCCCTCCAACTTCCTGCCTGGAGCAGCCCTCCCCACCCCCACCCATGTGAGCGCAATTATCACCTCCCCAGGCAGGTCTTCCCGATCTTCCTGGTCTCCACCGACCCCGCCCCCCAGGACTGACACCGCTTCACAGACGTGACAGTTTTGTGAACATTTGTCCTCCCAGCTAAACTTTGGGCTCCCCGGAGGAGCCACTGGGGTCTGCTCACCTCTGCGCCCCCAACCCCTAACCCTCTGCCCGCCTACCCACTGTGAGGTGGGGCAAGGTGGTGTGCTGGGTGGAGGGTAGGGAGTGTTTGCAGGGGCCCGGTCGACCCCCTGTGGGCCTGAGGCTGTGCCCTGCTTGGCTCAGACAGGCCGAGGGGTCCCCCGGGGACCTTTCTGGAGAGGACCCAGGCTTTCCCCTCCCGTGGGAGGGACGTGGTCAGGGCAGGGGCAGCAGCCAAGGCTCTGGGTGCCTCCCTGGGGTGTATAGCCTGGGTGTCTCCTCCAGGGCACTGCCCGGGCCAGGGGCAAACGGGGCGAGGGCTTGACAGTCTACCCAGCGCCTCAGAGGCCCACCATGGAGTGACTGAGGCCCAGGGAGGGACCCTGGGGTGGAGGACACACCCTCGGGGCATGGCCAAGGCCGAGGGGTTAAGACGCTCAAGCCCCGGCCTGCATCTCCCGTGGCTGCCGTGGCAAATGACCGCAGGCTGACCGCCTCAAGCTGGCACACATGGGCCCTCCTGTGTTTGGATCAGAAGCTGGAACTGGGTTCCGTGGCAGGACCGGTTTCTCCCAGAGGCTTCAGGGAAGGACCCATCCTTGTCTTTCCCGGCGTGGAGGCCACTGCGTCCCTTGGCTGTGGCCGGCACACTCTGGCTCCGCTTCCTCCTCTCCCACTCTGACCGCCTGCCTTTCTTCTGAGGACCCCTGTGATGTCGAGGGCCCCGGAGAGTCCAGTTCCCTCTCTCGAGACCCCCGGCTGTGTAAGGTCCCTCATGCCCAGGCTGCTATGGGTGTGGACATCTGGGGAGGGAGAGGCCCTTTGCTGAGCCGGAACCGAGTCCGTTCTGGGGGAACGAAGCCTTCTGCGGTGCCAGCCCGAGCTCCCCCGTCACTGGCAGGAGTCCCCTCAGCTCTGAGAATAGCCCTCTCAGGTAGGTTCCGGTGGCATCTCTGTCACACAGATAACAGCTATCGCTGAACCAAAGTCAGCCAAGAAGCCTGGGGCTTCAGTCCGGCCAGGGGGATGGGAGATATCTGACTCCCCAAAATCCACATGCCACTGTGCCCCGACCCCGAAACATCCTATGCTTGCTTTGGAGCTTAGCTTAAAACAATTTTTACTAGGCCGAATCCAGTGGCCCATGTCTGTCATTCCAGCACTTTAGGAGGCCAAGGTGAGAGAATTGCCTGAGCCCGGGGATTCGAGACCAACCTGGGCAATTTGGCGAGACCCCATCTCTACAAAAAATTTAAAAAATTAGCCAGGTGCAGTGGCTCGTGCCTGTCATCCCAGCACTTTGGGAGGCGGAGGCAAGAGGATTGCCTGAGTCCAGGGGTTCGAGACCAGCCTGGGCAACTTGGCAAGACCTCGTCTCTACAATAAACCAAAAAAATTAGCTGAACGTAGTGGCACACGCCTGTGGTTCCAGCTACCAGGGAAGCTGAGGCGGAAGGATTGCCTGAGCCTAGCTTGGGTGACAAAGTGAGGCTCCGACTAAAAAAAAAATTTGTTTTTATCGGCACGGGATGTGTATGCAGAAATGCACTCAGCTCAGAGATTTTTCTCAAATAAACCCACCCATTCTTAGGGACCAACTCACAAAAAACAGCCAGCACTCAAGGGACCCTTATCACCATCCCAGCAGCAAGCCCCAGGGCTAGCCAGGGACTCTGACTCATTGTTATTTTCTTTGAAAGCAACAGAGTCTTGCTCTGTTGACAGATTAGAGTACCGTGGCATGATCAAAGTTCACAGTAGCCTCAACCTCCTGGGCTCAAGGGATCCTCAAGGGATCCTCCTGCCTCAGCCTCCCAAAGAACTGGGATTACAAGCACGAACCACCATGCCTGGCTAATTTCTTTTTTTTTTTTGAGACGGCGTCTTGCCATGGTGCCCAGGTTGGTCTGAAACTCCGGGCCTCAAGCGATCCTCCCATCTCAGCCTCCCGAAGTGCTGGAATGTCAGACATGATCCTGCCTTCCAATGACTGCTGTGAGTCGCGCCTGGTTTTGTGCGTCTGTGCTGCCCGGTCTGGCTTTGTTCACCAGCGTCTGTCGGGTCCGGCCCAGTTCTGTGGGTGCATCTGGGGGCCGTGCAGTCTCACTGCCGAGTCATCTTCCGCAGCGTGAAGACATTGCAATTCATTCCTTCGTTCAAATGTCTGTGGACATTTGGGTGGGGTCAGGGCAGAGATCTCTGACGAGAGCAGCAATGAACACCCCAGCTCAGCCCCTCCGGGTGTGGGTGGAAACATTATAGTCCATGTCTGCCAGAGGCCGGCAGACTGGGAGACGCTTGCCCTCTCTTTTTATTTTGGGGGCAGTTTTCTTGAGCTGTAACTCACATGCCGTGCCTCTCACCCATTTCAATTTCACAGTTCACTGGTTTTTGGCATTAGTCGCAGAACGAGGCCACTGTCACCAGGGTCCCTGTTAGATCACTTTTGTCACTTCAAAAAAAAACTTTTTTGACTGTCAGCCGTGTCTCCCCACCCCTCCCAGCTCCAATCAACCACGAACGTACCCCGGGGCCCATGTCTGCAGTAGCCCATATCTGTCATCCCAGCACTTTGGGAGGACAAGGTGAGAGGACTGCCTGAGCCCGGGGGTTCGAGACCAGCCTGGGCAACTTGGCAAGACCTCGTCTCTACCATAAATTGAAAAATTAGCTGGGTGTGGTTGCGCACGCCTGTGGTTCCAGCTACTGGGGAGGCTAAGGCGGAAGGGTCTCCTAAGCCCAGCAGGACAAGGCTGTGGTGGCCACGAGTGTGTCACTGCCTTTCAGCCTGGGCCACAGAGTGAGACTCTGACTCGAAAAAAAAATGTGTTTTATTGGCATGGGATGTGTAGGCAGAAATGGACTCAGCTCAGAGGCTTTTTTCAAATAAACCCACCTGTGTAGGGCTCGCCAAGCGTCTCATGGGCCATTCTGTCTGTGCTGGACATTTCATTCGAGCGGAATATCACGTGTGGCCTTTGGTGACCAACTTCTAGCACCGAACATGATGTTTTCAAGGGTCATCCATGTTGTAGCATGTGTCAGCATTTCATTCCTTTTCGGGGCCAAATAATATTCCATTGTGTGGATGGGTCACATTCTTGTGTTGCTCAACGAACACTTGGGTCGTTCGTTCCCACCTTTTGGCTCTTACGAAGGACGCATTCACGCACAAGTGTTTGCGTGGCCACGTTTTTGTTTCTCTTGGATATACAGTCAGGGCAGAATCTCTGGGTCACGTGGTAACTTCCTGTGTAACCTTTCAAGGACCAGTTGGACTCTTTTCCAAACCCTGCACCATTTCACACTCCCACCTCCTCTGTGGGAGAGCCCCAAGATCTTGGCTGACTCTTGGGTGACGGCCGTCCCGGAGGGTGTGACGTGGTGAGACTCTCACTCTGGGCTGGATGTGAGGTTACACGCCCCCGCCACAGGCTTCAGTGGGGGACAGAATTACCCACACGTCTTACTGTCTCTCTCCAGTGTGGGAGGCTCTAGGATCTGGGATCAGGCCTCAGTGGTTCCCCCGTGTCCCCCTGGCGGGATCTGGGGCCACCTGACAGTTTGGCTGACAGTCCCTAAGCAATGCCTCTTTTCCCCTGGGACCTGCTCGGGGCCGAGGCTCCCCTGGGCTGGTTTCCGAATCCTTCTGCGACCAACCACGTTCTAGAATCTGGAGATTAGAGATGGAGGGAGGGCTGGGGGCCCTGGCTTCCGGGACCCGGCAGTCTGGTGGGACGTCGAATCCATGCACACGATCTCTCCAGTCGGGACAAGTGCCTCAAAGCCACCCGTGCGAGATGGTGGGCGTCCAGGGCTCGGGTGCGAGGGGCCGCGTTTGCACCTGGGATGTCTGGCCACGGCCGGCGTCCTGGAGACACCCCGTGGTGCAGGAGGGAGCCCACGGCATGGCTTCTGCGACCCAGCCTGGCTCCCGGTGCAGCCAGACCCGGGCGCCGCAACTGTGCATTCCTGAGCCCGCGGCTTTGAGCTGTGCGTCTGGGCGAGGAGGTGGCTCTGGCTTGGCGGAGCCTTTAATCAGGCCCAAATTGCTGTGGCTGTCCCCAGAACCCGCGCAAGCAGAGCCTGGGGGCTGGCGCGGCCATTAATTCCAGTTCGAGCCAGTTTAATAAATAGCTAAATAAAGAAACTGAGAACGACTGCACAATTAACCCGGATTCCTCGCTAAGTGGCGGGCAGCTTCCCGTGTTCCTAAAATAAGTTCTTTCCACCGCCCGGCGGAGGCGCGGCCAGGCCCCTCCACAGGACCAGAGCCCCTCCTGGCCGCTGGGATGCACGCCATGGCGGGGACACCAGTGTGCCCTGCAGCCAGGAGCCAAGGGATGGGTGAGCCCTTTGTAGTAGCTGAGACACACACACACACACACACACACACACACACACACACACACGCTCCATGCTCCACCATCCTGGTGTCTCCTCTGGCACTGTAGACCCCTTGCACTTGGGCCTGTGGGCCTCGAACTCAAACTTCTTCCAGGAGCCGGGGGGACCTGCCAGGGGTCCCCGTGGGCCCCTCAGGGGACCCCCTCCCTCCCGCCCAGAACCTTCCTGGGCAAACCACACTGGCAGAGAGGTCGGGGGCCTGACATCTGGGCTCCGATCCCAGCCCTGCCAGGTGAGCCCGGGAGTGCCGTTTGACCTCCGAGCCTCGTTTGCCTCCCTCTGGAAAATGGGTGGGGGGGCAACTTCTCCCACGGACTGTGGGGGTCAAAGGGCACAGTGTGGGAAGCGCCCTGGGGCCGCCCTGCTGACACCGCGCGGTGGTTCCCTGTGTCGGAATTGGCAGGAGGGAGGACTGGAAGGGAGCGGGCTGGTCCGGGAGGGGACTCAGCCCTCCTGCCTCCCCGTGGAAGGTGTTTCTGGGATGCCAAGTAGTTTCAAGGACCTTTCTGGGCACGGTGGCACCTGTCAGCCCAGATACTCGGGAGGCTGAGGCAGGAGGATCGCTGGAGGGCAGGCATTCTAGGTGAGCGGGGGCAACACAGCGAGACCCCACCTCTCTTTTAAAAAAAGAAAGAAGGAGAGGGAGAGGGAGAGAGGGGAGGGGGGGGCAGAGGGAGGGAGGGTCTCGGCCTCTTGCAGGGCTCCAGGGGTCTGCTCGCCAAACCCAATCACCTGAAGGCGTGTGCGCCCATTCTGCGGATGGACGCAGGGCCAGAAAGCCGCCGGCCATGCGGCAGCTGGACCGGCCCAGACCGAGACCCAGGACTCAACGGACCACTCTCTCCTTGCAGGGGTCCCCACCCCACCCCAGGACGACGAAGCCTTGCAAAAGCCCCCTCCCCCTTACCTGCCCCCGACTTGGTTCTTGTCTTAGCTGCTCCCTGTCCTCTCTGCTGGGGGGCGGGGTCCGAGGGTGTATTTAGAAATTCACTGGTGTCATGTATGGTGGAGTTCTCGTGTGCGGTATGCGGAGCTGAGAGGATCCCTTGAGCTCAGGAGCTCCAGGCTGCAGTGACCTATGATCAGGCCACGGCACTCCAGTTGGGGCAATACAGTGAGACCCTGACTCTAGGAGGGAAAAAAAAAGTTGCTTGGGGAAAGAATGAAAAAGTAAAATCCTCCTCCTTGTTTCTCCCACACCCAATCCAAATCAATTAGAAATATACGCAAAAGCCGGGCTGGGTGGCTCAGCCTGTAATCCCAGCGCTTTGGGAGACTGAGGTGAATGGACTGCCTGAACCCGTGGGTTCGAGACCCGCCTGGGCAACTTGGCGAGACCTCATCTCTACAATGAATCAAAAAATGAGCCGGGCAGGTAGCGTGTGCCTGTAGTTCCAGCTACTTGGAAGGCTGAGGCGGAAGGATCGCCGGAGCCCAGCGGGTCGAGGCTGCGGTGGCTGGGAGCGTGTCACTGCACTCCAGTCTGGGCGACAGAGTGAGACTCTGACTCAAAAAGCCAAAAACAAAAACAAAAGATACCTTCCCAGTGACATCTAGGATGATGTCTGACCAAATATCTGGGTACTGTGGCCTAACCAAATTTATGCATAAAATTAACTGCCTGATCCAGGCTCGGTGGCTCAGCCTGTAATCCTGTGCCTTTGGGAGGCTGAGGCGAGTGGATGGCCTGAGCCTGCAGGTTCGAGACCCACCTGGGCA
>NW_007079711.1:60084-64393 GCF_000164805.1 Carlito syrichta | reverse complement strand
CCACAAGAGAAGTTCAAAGACAAGCTGGTCTAGCCCGCAGTTTGGAGACGGGTGTGTAAGGTGATCGATCACTGAGCTAAAACGAGGTTGGGGCGTAGCCCTGACCCATAGGACCGGGGTCCTTATGAAAAGAGACGCTGAGGACACGGACACACAGGGGCAGTGACCGTGTGAGGCCTGGCAGAGGGCGGCCTCCCCAGTCTGGGAGGGAGGTCTCGGGACAGGCCACCCCTGCAAGACCCCGATCTCGGACTTCTGGCCTCCGGAATGAGAGGACACACGTCTCCGGCTTAAGCCACGCGGTCCGTGGTGTGTGTGGTTCTTCATCCGGGCAGCGTAAGCCAGCTCCCCCAAGCCGGAAACATGGCCTCTTCTGGTCTCCCAGAGAGGGTCCCCTCCCCATGCCCCTGTCCCCCCAGCCCAGGGCACACGAGCCGTCAAAATAAGGGATACCTACCGTGATGTTCTCGACATGTGCTGACCGCACTCTCTCCTAGGGGCCGCTTTCAAGCCTGACTTTCAAAATCAGACCTGAGTCCAGAGAGGCTGAGCAACCGGCCCTGCCTCACACAGCTTCGAGACCCTGGTTTTAACCTCCCACCTCTTGCCTTGGGTGGTGGAGGGGTGGCTGGAGAGCAGGCTGGGGGGCGACCGGGGCCTGGAGCAGACGTCCATCTTGGGGCTGGGAGATTCTGGAGGCTGGCTCCAGCCAAGGCAGCGTTATCAGACGGTTGAGTTGTTTGTCGATAAGCTAACCAGTAAGTGAGGAAGAGGTGCGGTAATTAATGCCATTAAGTGATAAGTGATGGACTTGGGGGAGAGCCCAAGGTGAACTTGGCACTGGGAATAGGAGACCGGCAGCTCTTACCCGCCGAATGCACGACTGTCAAGCCCTGGGACCCACTGTGTCCAGGGGGGTGGGGCCCTCAGTACCAGCCTCTTTGTGGCTGGCTGGCTTTAAAATAATTAATAGACCGAGGCCGGGCGTGGTGAGTCATGCCTCTTATCCCAGCACTTTTGGAGGCCGAGGCGAAAGGATGGCCTAAGCCCACAGGTTGGAGACCAGCCCAGGCACGTTGGGAAGCCCTCGTCTCTACAATAAATTAAAAAACTAGCTGGGTGTGGTGGTGTGCGCCTGTGGTTCCAGCTACTCAGAAGGCTGAAGCAGAAGGATCGCCTGAGCCCTGCAGGTCGAGGCTGCGGTGGCCACCAGTGTGCCACTGCACTCCAGCCTGGGTGACAGAGACTCCTACTCAAAAAATTAAAACAGGGCAACCCTTCAGATGCCCTCCCACTGTGGGAGCTTTACTGTCCTCTCAATAAATCCTACTCTCACTAAAATAAAATAAAATAAAATAAAGTAAAATAGAATAACGAAGAGACTGTTTCTAGCTCAGTTTTAGATGTGCAGAATAACGGATCAGAGAGTCACGGGGTCCCCCTGGTGTCTCCCCGTGTTGACGTCCGGCCCTGGCAAGGGCGCGTGCCCCAACGGATGACCCAGTCGTGAGGCATCCTCGTGAGGGAGCCGTGGTCTCACGGACGGGTCCCTCTTCGTGTGGTGGGTTTTGCCCAACGTGTGACTTCACACCCAGTGTCACACACTGCAGTCCAGCACCCTGAAAGGGCCCGCTGGGCACCGTTGAGAAATAGGCGAGAGCTGGGCTCTGGGTGACCGAGTGCCGGGTGAGCATGCTTGAGCACCTGTTCACAGGCCCTGGAGGGCCAGGACGGGGGTCCAGGTGCGGGGAGGGGTCCAGGTGGGGTGAGTATCCAGGTGGGGGTGAGGGTCCAGGTGGGGTGAGGGGTCCAGGGGGAGAGGAAGCGTCACTAAGGGATGAGGGGTCCAGGTGGGTTGAGGCACCAGGTGGGGTAAGGGTCCAGGTGGGGCAGGGGTCTAAGTGGGGGTGAGATTCCAGGTGGTTTGAGGGTCCAGGTGGTGGCGAGGTTTGAGGGGGTGAGGTTCCAGTTGGGATGAGACATTCACGTGAGGGTGAGGGTCTAGGTGGGTCTAGGGTACAGGTGGGGTGAGGGGTTCTGGGGAGGTGAGCATCCAGGGGGGGTGGAGGGCTGAGGGTCCAGGTGGGGCAAGAATCCAGGTGGGGGAGTGAGTGTCCAGGTGGGCCGAGGGTCCAGGAGAGGTGAGCGTCCAGGTGGATTGAGTCATCTCTGTGGGTGTGACATGTCCAGGTGGGTGGGAGCTGGTCCAGTCTTGCGCCCTGGGCTTGTCCTCTCTCCTCATATCTGAAGCCTATTGTCTGTGGGCCACACGCGGCCGGGTCTTCCTTTTTCATCCAATCTCCCTCTCTCTGCTTGACCGGGGGTGTCTGGGCCCTGTCCATCCTCCGTGACGGCTGCCATGGTGGCCGACACCCCGGCCCCGCCCTCCGTCCTTCCACGCTTTCCCACCTTTTTTGGAATAAATCGGGAGTTTCGGGTTCCATGGATGTCCTCACACGCTTGTTAGCTGCGCCTCCTTTTGCTCTCTGATTATTTGCCGGTTTTGCGCTGGCTTGGAACTTTCGAGGCCACAATTTACCGCCCGGGCTGTGACACCATTTCACAGACAGTGGAAGCCTCGCCCGCCGGGACCCAGTCGACTTCTGCGCCATTGTCACCATACGTTTTGCTTTTTCGTCTCTTACAATGAATAATACAATCGTGATTATAGTAATACTCTATTATGACCTTGGCTTTAAACAATTGTAGGTTAAGGAGGTTTTAAAAATCAAAGGAAAAACTTGTCAAACTGATTTCACTGCTCTAAGAGGCAGCCCCCGAGTCCTTGCAGTGGCTTTTAAAAATTCTTTTTTTCCCCACTTTGGGAGGCCGAGGAGAGAGGATTGCCTGAGCCTGCGGGTTTGAGACCAGTCTGGGCAACATGGCGAGATCTTGTCTCTACAATAAATTTTTTAAAAATTAGCCGGGCATGGTAGTGTGCACCTGTAGTTCTGGCTACTTGGAAGGCTGAGGCGGAAGGATTGCCGGAGCCCGGCAGGTCGAGGCTGTGGTGCCCATGAGTCTGCCACTGTCCTCCAGCCTGGGTGACAGAGTGAGACTCTGACTCCAAAGAAATCAATTCTTTCCCCTCCCCCTTTTTTTCTTTACTGATATATAATTGACAAATAAAAATTGTTGATGTGATTTTTTTTTTTAAATTGGAGTCTCACTCTCTCCCAGGCTGGAGTGCCGTGGCAAGCTCCCGACCACCGCAGCCTTGACCTGCTGGGCTCTGGCGATCCTTCCGCCTCAGCCCTCCAAGTAGCTGGAACTACAGGCGTGAGCTGCCCCATCCAGCTAATTTTTATTTTATTGTAGAGACCAGGTCTTGCCAAGTTGCCCAGGCGAGTCTTGAACCCATGGGCTCAGGCAATCCCCTCCCCTCGGCCTCCCAAAGTGCTGGGATGACAGGTTTGAGCCACCGTGCCCGGCCTATGTGACGATCTGATACGTGCATGTGTGTGACATGATGGCACAGTCAAAGCTTATTAACATACCCCCACCTCACGTGGTAGTCATTTCTGTGTGTGTGGTGGGAATGTTTACCCTCGACCCTCAAAGCAATTTTCAATTCCACAATGCATTATTGCATCATTGTTACTAACTACAGGCACTATGCTGCATAATGCATCTCCAGTACCACTTTATCCTGTCTAACGAAAACTGCAATCCTTGAAAAAAAAAAATGTGGTCTTCAAGGGCATCCCTTTGATTGTGGAGCATTTAATGTTTTTACCTTTTATATAGCAGCGATATTTGGCTTGGCATGATGGTTCATGCCTGTAATCCCAGCACTTTGGGAGGCTGAGGCAGGAGGATTGATTCCGCCCAGGAATTTGAACCAACCTCGGCAACACAGTGAGATGCCACATCTACAAAAAACAAAACAAACAAAACAAACAAACAAGAATACCTTGCTTGAATGGGGGCAGAGGACTCGAACAGATGTTTCTCCAGAACGCAAAACCATTCATCATCCAGGAACTGCAACTCAAACCATGTGAGACACCATTTCACACCCACGAGGATGGCCACTAATAACCCTAACAGTAACGACGATGACGGCGCTTCCTTAAAAAGTCAGACATAGGCCAGGCTCGGTGGCTCAGCCTATCACCCCAGCACTTGGGGAGGCCGAGGCGCGTGGATTGCCTGAACCCGCGGGTCCGAGACCTGCCCGGGCAATTTGGCGAGGCCTCGACTCTACTATTGTAATAAGAAATTAGCCAGGCATGGTGGTGCGTGCCTGTAGTTCCGGCTCCTTGAAAGGCTGAGGCGGAAGGATCGCCGGAGCCCGCAGGGCAAGGCT
>NW_007079711.1:56419-60064 GCF_000164805.1 Carlito syrichta | reverse complement strand
GTGCCGCTGCCCTCCAGCCTGGGCGACAGTGGGAGACTCTGACTCAAAGAAAAAAAAGGCAGACATAGGATGATTCTACGTCATGACAACTGTGCAGCTTGCTGTTAACAGCCAGAATAATCGCAGTCAGGTTTTCAGACAAGCACCGACACGCACGTGTCCATGGCGGCGCCAATCCCAGCAGCCAAAGGGTGACATCGCCAAGCGCCGCCCATGGAAAAAGGGACGCGAGACGGAACGTGTATGGTGAAATACTGTCCGGCCAGAGAAAGGGCTGAAGTAGTGATACACCATGCCACGGATGGACCTCGAGATCACGTCATGGGTTAAAGGAAGGCAGACGCCCAGGGCCATGGTGAATGCAACTCCGTTTACATGAAAAGTCACCGGCGCTCGAGGGCTGAACTGCTGGGGTCTGGGGCAGGTGACGTTGGGGTGAGCATGGTGCCCCTGAGGGTGAATGCGGCAAGTCTGGTAGTCACCAGGGCACTTTTTCCTGGTTGGTTGTGAGTTTCTTTCCTTTTTTTTGTGTGTCAGGGTCCCACTCTGTTGCCCAGGCTGAAGGGCAGTGGCACACTCCTGGCCACCACAGCCTCAACCTGCTGGGCTCAGGCGATCCTTTCGCCTCCGCCTTCCGAGTAGCTGGAACCACAGGCATGTGCAGCTACCACCTTGATCATTTTCTTTCGTTTTTTTTTTTTGTAGAGACGAAGTCTTGCTGTGCTGACCAGGCCGGTCTCGAACTCCTGGGCTCAAGCAATCCTCCTGTGTCAGCCTCCCAAAGTGCTGGGACTACAGGTGTATGCCACCACACCTGGCTAATTTTTAAATTTTTAGTAGAGATGAGGTCTTACTATGTTGCCCAGGCTGGTCTTGAACTCCTGGGCTCAGGTGATCCTTTCGCCTCCGCCTTCCGAGTAGCTGGAACCACAGGCGTGTGCAGCCACCACCTTGATCATTTTCTTTCTTTTTTTTTTTTGTAGAGACGAAGTCTTGCTGTGCTGACCAGGCCGGTCTCGAACTCCTGGGCTCAAGCAATCCTCCTATGTCAGCCTCCCAAAGTGCTGGGACTACAGGTGTATGCCACCACACCTGGCTAATTTTTAAATTTTTAGTAGAGATGAGGTCTTACTATGTTGCCCAGGCTGGTCTTGAACTCCTGGGCTCAAGCGATCCTCTCGCCTCGGCCTCCCAAAGTGCTGGAATGACAGGTGTGAACCACTGTGCAGGGCCAAAATAAATTCTTTTGGGGGTGACTTACACCCAAGTTCCTATTTAAAGAACAGTGAGGCAAAAGCATCAACACCGTCCCATCTCGTGCAGGGGCCCTGGTGGCCGGTCACCCTGATCAGGTGGGGCCGTGGAGGACAAACTGGCCTCTACAGAGACGGGCTCTCTGGTGCAGGAAGCCTGGGGCCATCCCGATGGGGCTGTGGGCCACGCTGTCCCCGGGGCCAGGGTCTGTCCTGGTTAGAGAGTCGTCTCCGTGGCGCCCCGCCAGGCTAGCCCGGCCAGACCTCGGCGCCTTCCTGCCAGCCTCCTCCCCCTCCACACACCCGGCAGCCGAAGCCCCCGACACGCACCACGGGCCCTCCTGGGAGGACCCCGGGAGCTGGGCTCACACCCAGCTGAGTGGCTGTTGGACACTCGGCTCTGGTCTGTCACCCACACAGCCCTCAAGCCATCACCTGAGACCAAAGTCCCCAGAGACCTTGCTGCCGCCGGAAACGTCTGCCAGGGTCTGTTCCTGCTGTCCTCAGACCACAGACCTCTCCCCGGGCCCCCTGGCTCCAGCTCCAGGCCTCGCTCTGAGCCACAGGAACTCTGCACATGCTGTCTTGTTGGTTTGGCGTGAGGATGGCCGGCCCTCCCTCCTCACCCCCTCACCCGGCCCACGCCCCTCACCTGGATCACACCCCTTACCTGGCTCCCACCACCTTACCTGGCTAACACTTGGTCACCTGACTCACACCCCCTCCTTTAGCGAGGCCAGGTCACCTTCGCCCTTGTCCTCCCCTGGTCTGCTGTCTCACCTTTTCTGCAGTTCCAATGTCTCCCCACAGGTGAGAGTCGGTGGGGAAGGACCGGGGCGGGCGAGGTCTGGACCGGGCAGAGGAGAGGGGGCGAGAGCCAGCCCAGGAGCCCGGGGCAGCCCAGGGGCAGTCAAGGCCACCCCTTGAGGCTGGAACACTGATCCCCAGGAGTGGCCCGCCTGTGACAGAGCCTGTGCCCGCAGGGCCACCGGGAGCTGCGAGCGCCTCACGGGCAGTGGCCTCCCTCGCCGCCGTCATCCGTGGCGGTGAGTCACTCTCCTGCCAGGGAGCAACCAGAGAGCGTGACCCTGGGCGGGACACCTGCCATTCTGGGCCTCAGTGTCCCCTCTGTAGAATGTGCCACCTGATGGGGCTGAGCAGGGCCGTGGTGTGAAGGCCCCGCCGGGCCGGGGCGTGCTCCGCGACGTGTGTCCCCGTACGGACAAAAGGGCCGGAGGTGCTTGCCACCAGCATAGGACAGCCACCCCCGCCCGTCAGAATGCCACCGCTCCACGGGGACTGGCTCGCCCAGCGCCACCGCGGCTCTCTGGCGGGGCCGGGGCGGGGCCGGGGCCGGCACCGAGTCCCGAGGCCCGGGCCCGGGGAGGGGACCTCCCCTCCGAGCCGGGGCTGGGGCGGCCGGAGACAATGGGGGCTGCGGCCGGGCCGGGGGGCTGGCATAGCGGGCTGGCGGCCAAGCAGAACAAATCCGCAGAGACCTTCCTGTGCCTCTGCCCGCGGGTAACCTAATCCGGGGGGAGCAGCCGGGGCGGGGGCGCAGTGTGTGTTCACGGTAATTTGAGGGCTTCCACTGGGGGGTTCCCGGCCATTTGATGTGGCAATTAGCGAGGGGACTTCTGTCGTCCGGAAAGACACAGCCGCCCACTTCAATCACCCTGTGTGTGCCCCGACGGCAGATAACGGGTGGACTTCAAACGGCTCAGGTCGGCCGTCCCCGGGGCCGCTGGGCCGCGCTGCTTCCTGCAGCCAGCATGCCACTTTTCCCATGAGAAACTCCGGCCCCGATGGCGCTGGATGACAAAAGCCACCCCGCCTCCTTTTCAAGTGGGTACCTGGCTCTGGAGGTGGGCGGAGGGCGGGGCATGCCATTTCTCACGGATTCAAAGGGCACGTGCCCCCCCATGAGGGGGCCGGGCGGGCGTCCCCCAGGGCCGTGTCCCCGTGTGAGCGGCGGCGTCTCAGGACGTGGGCTCTGCCTCCCGAGCCCTGGAAGCGGACCCCACTCCTCGCGGGCGAGTTCCGCGCTGGCTCAGAGGCACCAGGTTGGTGACAGCACTGCCCACGATGATGACATCACTCCGCCTGGAGAGACCCCCCTGCTGGCGCTCACCCCTTCTAGAGACCAGGCTGGAGACGGCCTCGGGGCTTGCTTGAGGCCTCACAGGGGGCCCCTGGAGCATTGGGCCCAGGCAAGGAAGCCCGTGGGAGTCAGCTGGACCGGACAGCCACCCTGCTCTGTCCCCGGCCCTGCGGACAGGCCTCGAGTCCTTGCAGAATCTCATCTCCAAAATCGGAATTTATAAAAACCCCTAACCGGGCTCAGTGGCTCAGCCTGTCATCCCGCGCCTTGGGAGGCTGAGGTGAGTGGACC
>NW_007079711.1:48769-56399 GCF_000164805.1 Carlito syrichta | reverse complement strand
AGTGGCCACTGCACTCCAGTCTGGGCAACAGAGTGAGACTCCAACTCAAAAATAAAAAAACCCTGACCAGGCCGGGCACAGTGGCTCATGCCTGTAATCCCAGCACTTTGGGAGGCCAAGTCCAGGAGTTTGAGACCAGTCTGGGCAACGCAGCGAGATCTCGTCTCTCTACAAAAAAAATAAAAAAAAACAGCCAGACATGGTGGCGCACACCTGGAGTCCCAGCTACTGGGGAGGCTGAAGCAGGAGGATGGCTTGAGCCAGGGAGGTAGAGGCCACGGTGAGCTATGATGGCACCACCGCCCTCCAGAGGAGACCCCGTCTCAAAAACCTGACCCTCACTACAGCGCGAGGCTGCTGCCAGGGTGACACGGAGAAAGGCCTCAGCACTTAGCAAGACCTCAGGAAATGTCGCCTCCTGGCCTTGGTTCCCACACCTGGGCCATGGGGGCAGAGTCTTGGGAAGGAGAGCGGGCGCACACCTGCCCAGGCTGGTCTTTCCTTCTCCCTCGTGTGCGCGCAGACACGCTCAGGACCTGGCCGGGCCCACTCCCGACCACCTGTCCCCGGACGCCCAGGTTCCCACGGGCCGCGGCCGGCCGCAGGAACCAGCAGAGGAAAAGGGCCCCGACCGTGGGACGTCCGTGCCGTCCCCGCCCCAGCCAGCTGCTTCCCCGAGGGCTCGGGGTCCAGACACGCTCGCCCTCCTTGGAGGAAGAAGCCCACCTACGGGCGGACGGACTCGTCTGAAAGCCGCCGAGTGGCACGCGCCGGACGGGCTGGTGGCCGGGGCAGCTCGGTCGGGTGGGGACGACACGGACAGCAGGGTCGACCCCAACTGCAGTCAGCGCTTGAAGACAGCAGGAAGGGGTGGGGGAGGGGAGGGGAGGGGAGAGGAGGAGGCGCCCAGGGAGGTGAGTCCCAAGAGTCCAGGCCTTAATCACCCACAGGAAGAGTAGAGACAGGAACAGTGCCTGGGGTGGAGGTGCGAGGGGACAGACAGGGGGCCGGGGCGCAGTCCGGGAGGGTCTCGTATGCCCTCAAAAGCCGAAGGAGCTTGGTTGCAGCCTGAATGCACATGGGCTGTTCAGACATCGTTCCTATCTCGCGGTGCCCCTGCTCTGAAGCCTTCCATGGCTCCCAACTGCCCCCACATGGACCTCTCTCTTGCACTGGCATTCAAGCCTGACCCAACTGGGACTTAACACCCCTCTTGATCAAGACTGCAGCCCACCTAGCGTCTCCCCGGTTCCTACATGTCTCCTGCCGTCCCGTCTCCGCACTTTGGCTAAGCCATGCCTCTGTCCGGAATGGCGTCCAGTCTGAATGTCCCTGCACTAGGAGGAACCGGGACCATTCGCCAAGGCCCTGTGAAGATGTCACCGTCCCCAGGAGGCCTCCCTGGCTCTTTCTAGAGCTGTCGGACACTGCCCAACCTCCCTGGATAAACTGCGTTGGCAACCCTGCTGTGTGGCCTCAGGTGAGGTGTTGAGGTCTCTGAACCCTCTCTGTAAAGTGGGATCATAAGGGTAACGCCCACCAGGGGTTGTTGCCAGGGTTAAATGAAGAAAAGGGTTTTGGTATTACCGTATTTCTTGGAATACAAGGCACCACCAATTGCAAGGGAAGCCAATATATATATATTTTTTTGAGTTGGAGTCTCACTCTGTCGCCCAGACTGGAGTGCAGTGGCCGCTCCCGGCCACCGCAGCCTCGACCCGCTGGGCTCCGGCGATGCTTCTGCCTCAGCCTTCCAAGTAGCTGGAACTACAGGTGCGCGCTATCACACCCAGCTAACTTTTTATTTTCTTGTAGAGACGAGGTCTCGCCAAGTTGCCCAGGCGGGTCTCAAACCCGCAGGCTCAGGCAATTCACTCACCTCAGCCTCCCAAAGTGTGGGATTACCAACTGAGTCACCGAGCCCGTCATGGAACCACTATTTTATACCCACTAAAAGCGGTGGGGGGGGGACAGGACAGTTAAACCCTGACACAGACCAGAAGGGCCCTTCAGGTGAGCTGAGGAGTTTGAGTGTCAACCAGAGAAAAGCCGTTGAAGTGTTTTCACTAAGGATTCCCCCGTCTTTCTGGAATTCTCCCCCTGGAATTCTGAAGGTGGGGCAGATCTGTGGAATCGGCCCGTTTTACCAGAGGGAGAATCTGAGGCACAGGGAGACGGAGGCCAATCTGGTGGTTGCATGGTGAGTTGGGTCTCTGGGTTGCGGAAGAGAGAGAGGCCTGGTGGCAGAGGGGTTCTCCCTCCCCGGCACCACTCCCTGGGGCTCTGCCCATCCCCAGAGGTGGCAGGGGCCACCAAGGTTTTGTCCTCCCTCCGCCGTGGCCTGGCCATGTGCACGGCCCCACGCTCCACACTCCTCAGCGGTCCTGGCCAATGTCGGGGAATCGAGTCTTCAGGGCTCGGTTCCCGGCATAAACACAAGAATCAGGGGGCCGGGCATGGTGGCTCACACCTGTGACCCCAGCATTTTGGGAGGCTGAGGCAGGAGGATCACCCTGAGCCCAGGAGGTCGAGGCTGCTGTGAGCCATGATCGTGCCAAGGCACTCCAGCCTGGGTGATGGAGTGAGACCCTGATTTGAAAAAAACAAAAATAAAGAACCAGAGACTCAGAGTTGGCCAGAAGGGGCCCTGGGGCGAGCCCCCCTGTGATGGCCCCACGTGCCACACGTCCTTTTATGCTGTTCATTGTCACATCCACCGGGGCAGAGTCAGAGGAGATGGGCATGCAAACAGCAGGCACTGCCGGGCTCGGTGGCTCAGCCTGTAATCCCGCGCGTTGGGAGGCTGAGGTGAGTGAATTGCCTGAGCCTGTGGGTTCGCGACCTGCCTGAGCAACATGGCGAGACCTCGTCTCTACAATCAATCAAAAAATCAGCCGGGCATGGTAGCGCGCACCTGTAGTGTCAGTTACTCGGAAGGCTGAGGTGGAAGGATCGCTGGAGTCCAGCAGGTCGAGGCTGCGGTGGCCGGGAGCAGCCACTGCACTCCAGTCTGGACGACAGAGTGAGATTCTAGCTCAAAAAAAAAAAAAAAACAACAGCAGGCGCTTACTAGAGCACAGCAGGGGCAGGTCGGGCAGGCTTCCCAGAAGAGGCTGCTGTGGCCAGGCTGGGTGACCGGCCCTGGGCCCTGTTTCGTCTCCTCGTCTTCCTCATCCTCCCCTCCTTGGGCAGCTCTGGCGCCCCCTCCCAGGGGGCCTGCTGTGGGCCGAGCCCCCGACTCTTCATGGTCTGGACCAGGCAGGGGAGAGGGACGAGAGCCCAGCTCTGTGACTCACATGCTGTGGGGGCTCGGGGAAGAAGCCGCCCCTCTCTGGGCTGGCGACATCTTTCCTCCTGCCTCCCAGCGCAGTGACGGTCCTCACGTCCTCACCCGTGTCCCTGTTTCCACCCCAGTGAGTGGGGTGCTATTCTGGGGCTCTGACCCTCCCTGGGTGTCCACTCCGGGCCCCGGCAGCTGCCTCCCCGGGCTCGGTGGCCCTCTCCACAAGCCAGGCCCGCGGACCGGGTGCGAGGGCCCCGGGCCCCACGGCGGGAACGTGCCCGGCCAGTCCCGGGCGGCTGTTCCAGCTGCTGCCTCTGCCCCCAAGCTTCCCCTGCACCGACCTCCCCACCCACCATGCGGGTTCCCTCTCGGCGCAGGGCCACCCCCGGAGGCTGTCTCCACCGAGCAGCCCTCCCGGACCTAAGGCCGCTTCCATTGGGCCCCCTCCAGTGCTGCCTCATCCCTGCATTCTTCTACGAGCTCCTCCCCGGAGAGTACATTCCGGAAGGGCAGAGACCCCCCCGGGTCAGTCCCATCAGATCGTGCCCAGCCTGACTTTTCTTTTATTCCCTTGTGTTTGCAATGATTTCACCGAGGACCAGAGACGTGAAGCAGCCTTCCCAAGGTCACGCTGCGGGTCAAAGACATCACTGTCACCATCATCAGGCAGAGACCTGCCTGACCCGAGTCACCTAACCCACAGCAGCCCATGGGGTGGTGGCCTTGAGGGTGCCACGAGCTGGCCGACCCTTTGAGGGGATAGCAGGGTGGAAGAGGGTGCCAGGGGGACGGGGCCACGTTGGCCTAAAGGTGGACACCGGCCCCTGCCTCAGATGGCTACTGGGCTTCTGCAGGTGGTGGGACACCCCCCCCCGTGAACCCAAGTCCAGGGGCACGGCAGGGGGGATTGATGCTGGGGATGGGGTAGAGGCTGCATCTTCGAGGACCACGGTACTGTAGCATGTGCAAAGGCCCAGAGACCTTGTCAGATGGACCCCAGATGCCCTCCTGCTGTGGCTGCCCCCTGTCTGGGCCCCATCCTGCCTGACCAGACGTCAGGGAGGGTGGGCTGGGGGCATGGGGACGAGCCAAAGCCTCGGGGGTCTTATGGGGGAGCCACTCAGCAACACGCTGTCCTCAAAGCTCGGAGCACCTCCTGGCTTGGGGAAGTGACGGTCAGCAGTGTGGGCTTCGAAGGACAAGGAACATGACTCAGCCGTGGGAGTGGAGAAGCTGGGTTCCCCACGGCAGCTCGGACAGACGTCCCCAAGGGATGTGGGTGGGAGAAGCCATGGGGGAGCCCACCAGCCGAGTAGAGAAAGGTTGCAAAGAACCCCATAAAGCTGCTCAGGGACACATGTGGGTGGTCCCGTTAGACCGTGGGTCCTAGAGTTAGGGTTTCTCTTCTTGACCCGGGGGGTGGCTCATTCCATGGGTGTCATCTGGGCTCTGCAGGGGTCCGACTCTGCCACTTGTTCAGTGGTAGGGTCGGGGGGCAGCTCACCTCTCCTCCCAACATCATGTGTGAAATGGGGACACCATGTGACTTCCCTCGCGGGCGGTCATGAGGACTCAACGAGATCATATGTGGGCCGGGCACGGTGGCTCACGCCTGTCATCCCAGCACTTTGGGAGGCCAAGGCGAGAGGACTGTCCGAGCCCCCGGGTTCGAGACCCGCCCGGGCAACTTGGCTAGTCCTCGTCTCCACAATCAATCAAGAAAAATTAGCTGGGCGTGGTGGCGCGCGCCTGTAGTTCCAGCTACTTGGAAGGCTGAGGCAGAAGGATGGCTGGAGTCCAGCAGGTCAAGGCTGCGGTGGCCAGGAGCCGTGTTCCAGTGCCCTCCAGCCTGGGCAACAGAGTGAGACCCCGACTCAAAAAAAAGGTCATAGGTGGAAGTGAGTGAGCAAAGATACGGACCACACCCTCACCACCATCCCCACCACCATCCGTGGTGTCCGACCAAAGCCCAGGGGAAGATTCTGGAATTCAGGGGAGGAAGCAGGGGCCTTTGACGCTGACTCAGAAGTCAACAAAAATTCCAAGCCAGGCTCGGTGGCTCAGCCTGTAATCCGGCGCCTTTGGGAGGCTGAGGTGAGTGGATTGCCTGAGCCCATGGGTTCAAGACCTGCCTGGGCAGCGAGACCTCATCTCTACAATAAGTCAAAAATTCAGCCGGGCGTGGTAGCGCGTGCCTGTAATTCCAGCTACTCGGAAGGCTGAGGCGGAAGGATTGTCGGAGCCCAGCAGGTTGAGGCTGTGGTGGCCGGGAGCGGCCACTGCTCTCCAGTCTGGGCGAGGGAGTGAGACTCCCACTCAAAAAAAAAGAATTCGGGGCCATCGGTGTCCCAGGGGGTGGGGCTCAAATGACACCCCCCCAGCCATAACGGGCAGTAAGTGGGGCGTGGACAGCCTGACCCCCAGGGAGTTGCTGGTGGCTGCAACTTCTTTGGTGACCGACAAAACCTTCTGCAGTCTGCCCCCCAAAAAAGGCTCCCGGGGACAGGCCTTTGACACCTGCAGGGACAGAGCTGAGGTCAGCTGGCCTTTGAGGGGCTCTCCAAGGAGCAATTTGCCACCTTGTTATAAGCGTGATGGATGAGCCCTGGCAGGGCAGTGGTCCCCTGGGCGGGGGAGTGGCCCGGCCACCTGAGGCCCAGAGAAAGGCAGCTGACGACGTGCATGACAAAATGGCCCAGTGCCGGTGACAGGCCCCTCAAAGGAAATGCAGTCACTGCAGAAGCGATTCATGTCCCTGGCTTTGTGGCGCTGAGGTTGGCTTTTATTCCGGCGGCCGAAGAAAGGGCCGCCGGCCCCTTGAGGTTTCTGGGAACGCTGTCCCCGTGGGCTGCCAGTCCCCGGCCGGCATGCACGAGGCCCCTCTTCACCCAGACGGGCTTCCAGAACATCCCGGCTGCAGCCGGGGCCACCGCCGGCCGGCTCGGGAACTGCCCTTGGTGGCCAAGCTTGGTTCCAGGAGGTGGGGGGGTCCTGCCATCTCAGCCATGATTCCCGATAGCGCCATGTGGGCGTCGCACAATCACCCGGCTCATTGATCAGTGATATCTTGCTCCCTGATGCAATGCGACCTTTGGCCGGGCTCGGTGGCTCAGCCTGTCATCCCAGCACTTTGGGAGCCCGAGGTGAGAGGAGCGCCTGAGCCCAGGGGTTCGAGACCCGCCTGGGCAACTTGGCGAGATCTCGTCTCTACAACAAATCAAAAATTAGCTGGGTATGGTGGCATACACCTGTAGTTCTGGCTACTTGGAAGGCTGAGGTGGAAGGATTGCTGGAGCCCAGCGGAGGGACCCTGGGGTGGCCGTGAGCATGAGTGTGCCACTGCACTCCGGCCTGGGCGACAGTGTGAGACTCCGACTCAAAAAATAATAATAAAGCAACCTCTAAGGGGCTCTTTCTTGTAGCACCAACGTGCCCCGATCATTCCCTCCAGGGCTCTTTGTTGGACAGGCTGGACTCACTGGGCTGTGTGTCCTAGAGAAGAAAGCCACTGGACAAACCGACACGGGAATGAAGAGTGACTGGTGTACAGGGACAGGCCGTGGGGGCTTGCAGGGTGGTCGGGGAGGCTGCTTCAAGGGCCTGATCCGGGTAGACGCCTCCTCACCAGGAAAACGTGGATGGTACTAGTCTCTAGATCAATAGCAAAGTCCCACCAACAATGGACTGGATCAAGAAAACGTGGCATAGATACACCACGGAACACTACACAGCCCTGAAAAAAGAATGAAGTCATGTCCTTTGCAGCAATGTGGACGGAGCGGGAGGTCATGGCCTAAGTGAACTGACCCAGGAACAGAAAACCAAACGCCGCATGTTCTCACTCCTCTAATGGTCCCAAAGAGAGATAACAGACACTGGTGAGGGTGGGGGAAGAAATTCTCTCTCTGGGGAACGGGCCACCAGAGACCCGATCCCCACCACAGCACGATACTGATAGACTCTAAATCCATCCACGTTGCTGCAAAGTCCGTGTTTTGTCCTTCTTGATGGCTGCGTAATATTCCCTCGTGTATCCATGCCACATTTTTAAAAATCCAGTCCAGTTTCAATGGGCAGCACGGCGTGCACCCCCCAAATTTAAAATAAAGATGAAAAAAAGAAAAGTCAATCTAACATGCGGGTTTTGCAGGCTTGAAATAATAGGACGCGCCCCGCTCAGCCCAGGACGGAGTCCGCGCTCAATGAACAGCGGCTGTTATGGTTACCGTTGCCACCTTCATCCACATTTTGCCTGGAATTATCCCGGTGAGGAGGCTTTCCGGATCCCACTAACTGCCACTCGTGAAGTATTCATGGAGCGCATGTGTGTCCCCGGTGTCAGCGCCC
>NW_007079711.1:44837-48749 GCF_000164805.1 Carlito syrichta | reverse complement strand
TGCTCCAGAGGGGCAGGAAGGGACCTGGTTTCCGACACCAGTCCCGGGGCGGGGAGGAGTCCTGGATGGCCAAGGTCCGTCTTGGGGTCTATGCAGGTGGGCCGCAGGGCTCTTCCGTGATTTGGGCCTGCTGGGTCCAAGTTGCTGCAAAGTCCGTATGTTTGTCCTTCTTGATGGCTGCGTACTACTCCCTCGTGTCGGTGCCACATTATTAAAGATCCAGTCCAGTTCCAGTGGGCAGCACGGTGGGTTCCACGTTTCGTGCTGCCGTGAGCAGTGCTGCAACAAACTTGCGCGTGCAGGTATCTTTCGGGTAGAAAGATTTGAGTTCCTCTGGGTAGGTTCTCAGTAGGAAGATGGCGGGTCACGTGAAAAGTCAATTTCCAGATCTTTGAGGAATTGCCACAGTTTTCCCTAGAGGTGGAACTAGTTGGCTCTCCCACGAGCAGTGTGGAAGCGGTCCCTTTTCCCTTGGCGGCGTTCCTCCGCACAAGCTGGACCAGGGGCCAGCCAGCACCGGGTTTCTCTGGGGACAGAGGGATCCGGGGGAGCCTCGGAGGCGCTGCTTTAGAGTGGGCGTGGCTAAGGGGGAGAGGCCAAGGCGCTGGTGTAGAGTGGGCGTGGCTTAGGGGGAGAGGCCAAGGCGCTGGTGTAGAGTGGGCGTGGCTAAGGGGAGTGTCCAAGGTTCTGGTGTAGAGTGGGCGTGGCTAAAGGGGACTGTCCGAGGAGCAGGTTCAGAGTGGGCGTGGCCAAGGGGGAGTGTCCGATGAGCTGGCTTGGAGTGGGAGTGGCTAAGGGGAGTGTCCAAGGTTCTGGTGTAGAGTGGGCGTGGCTAAAGGGGACTGTCCGAGGAGCAGGTTTAGAGTGGGCGTGGCCAAGGAGGAGTGTTCGAGGCTCTGGCTTAGGGTGGGCGTGGCTAAGGGGGAGTGTCCCATGAGCTGGCTTAGAGTGGGCGTGGCTAAGGGGAGAGCCCAAGGCTCTGCTTTAGAGTGGGCGTGGCTAAGGGGGCGTGTCCGAGGAGCTGGTTTAGAGTGGGCGTGGCTAAGGGGAGAGCCCAAGGCTCTGCTTTAGAGTGGGCGTGGCTAAGGGGGAGCGTCCGAGGAGCTGGTTTGGGGTGGGCGTGGCTAAGGGGGAGTGTTCGAGGCTCTGGTTTAGAGTGGGCGTGCTTAAGGACGGGCGCCTCAGCCTGTAATCCCGCGCCTTTGGGAGGCTGAGGTGAGTGGATTGACTGAGCCCGCGGGTTCGAGACCCACCTGGGGAAATTGGCGAGACCTCGTCTCTACAATCAATCAAAAAATCAGCCGGGCGTGGTAGCACGCGCCTGTAATTCCGGCTCCTTGGAAGGCTGAGGCGGAAGGATCGCCGGAGCCCGGAACCCAGCAGGCGAGGCTGCGGTGGCCGGGAGTGGCCACTGCACTCCAGTCTGAGTGACAGAGTGAGACTCCGATTCAAAGAAACCACAACGGTCTCCAGCAGCTGCCGCTGCGTAACAAGCCACTCCAAAACCGGTCGCTTCACACGACGAGCATTTTCTCCCACTCCCAAGCTTAGGGGGTCCGCCAGGCAGTTCTGCAGATCTGGGTCAGGCTTGGATGCTCTTGGCTGGACTCATCTGTGCAAGGGGACACACTAAAAGTCAGAACTGATTTATCAAATTGAAAGGCGGTACCTATAGAACTGAGAAAAAGATGTAGTTCAGCACAGTCTTTTTGCCTCTGCCTAACCATTTTTGCTTAGACTTTACCTCTGACACTCTTTGACTCTAGCACAGTTTAGATATAGATAAGATCCATTTCCAATAGGCCGGTTTTAGGACGCGTTCAGACATTTTTACCGCAGACCCAGCTGGCAGCCCACCCCATCCTCTCGGCAAATCTCTGTCAGACCCAAGACAGGGACAGCCCAACAGCCCAACCACTCAATTCATGGTTTAGCATAATCATCTCTAAGAAACTTACAGGCCCCTCAGCCGGCTGAAGCCATAGAAATAATAATAAGACCAGCTTTTTGCTAAAGAAGGTTTTGGATTAGAAATGTCTGACAGGCCTCTTGCAGGAAAAACCCCTCCCCTCATCTCCCATCTAGCCCACCACCATGGCGGCAACCATGTGACTAACTCACCCACCTGCCTGCAGTCCATCACCTGACACCAGTACCTGCACTTACCTGCCCCTTGGTGATGGTGTGGGGCAGACTACCACCCCACCACCTAACGCCCTACCCCCTCAAAGGGAAGGGTTAAGAGGACTCAACCCCGGGCAGCCAGCCGCCGTTGCCTCACTGAGCTACGGTATGGCCACCTGCCCTTTGAGCTATGGCCGAGCCGTGTTTCCTGGCTTTGGCCCCCTCCTCTCTCTGGGGGAGGTGAACCCCCCCTCTCCAATTTACCTTTAAATAAGCCATATTTTCTTTCTTTTTTTTTTTCTTTTTTTTTTTCTTTTTGAGTTGGAATCTCACTCTGTCGCCCAGACTGGAGTGCAGCGGCCGCTCCCGGCCACCGCAGCCTCGACCTGCTGGGCTCTGGCGATCCTTCCGCCTCAGCCTTCCGAGTAGCTGGAACGACAGGCACGCGCTACCACGCCCGGCTCATCTTTGATTTATTGCAGAGATGAGGTCTCGCCGAGTTGCCCAGGCGGGTCTCGAACCCGCGGGCTCAGGCAAGCCACTCACCTCAGCCTCCCAAAGGTGCGGAGCTATATTTTCTAATCTAACTTCTGTGCAATTCTTTGCATCTCTCATGCAGCATTAGATCGCACACCAGACACCCCATACCCCCCGACAGACCCGACCTCACCTTCTGGAGACCTCGCTGGGAGTGTGATCCTGACAGAAATATCGTGTGTCTATTCTTTCATGTTTACCCTTGTCACTTTCAAAGTCCTCTCTGTCGGGCGCAATACACCTACGGAGGTGCTTTCCCCACTGCTCCAAAGTCGTTGAACTCCATTTTGGATGCCTCTTAGAGCTGCTGCTGTTTGTTTTTTGTGTCACCTCTTCCACATTGGCAAAACGTTTCCTTTTGAGGATGTTTTTCCTCAGGGAAACAAAAAAGTTGAGATGAGATCAGATGAACAGGTAGACTGGGGCCTGGGGTCATGTCATTTTGGGCCAAAAACTGCTGAACACTCAGCGTGGTGTGGGCAGATGCATTCCTTTCTTTCTTTCTTTCTTCTTTCTTTCTTTCTTTCTTTCTTTCTTTCTTTCTTTCTTTCTTTCTTTCTTTCTTTCTTTCTTTCTTTGTTGGAGTCCTCTCTGTCACCCAGGTTGGAGTGCAAGGGCATGCTCACAGCCACCCCAGTGTCGGCCTGATGGGCTCCGGCGATCCTTCCACCTCACCCTTCCAAGTAGATGGAGCTACAGGCGTGCGCTACCACGGCCGGCTAATTTTTTGATTTATTGTAGAGATGAGGTCTTGCCAAGTTGCCTGGGCTGGTCTCAAACCTGCAGACACAGGCTATCCACTCATCTTAGCCTCCAAAAATATTGGGATGACAGGCTGAGTCAAGCCCGACCTTTTAAAAATTTTTTATTTTAAAGATGTGGGATACATTCAGGGTTAGGTATACAAATGTCCATTATACAGGTAGCCTTGTTGATGAGATGTGCCCCTCCCTCCCCTGGCAGTTTCCCTCAACTGCCAATCCTATCTCCCTCACCTGGCAGTTTCCCACTACCGCCAATCCCTTTCTTATAGTATGATGATAATTGTTCAAGTTCTGCTTATGATTGAGAGCATATGGTACTCTGTTCTTGGTTTCTGTGAGAGATCACTGAGGATGATAGGGGAGGGGCACTCTTAAATTACCCATCATGAAATGGGCAAACACATTGAAAGAATCTCCAAGCCGGGCTCGGTGGCTCAGCCTGTCATCCCGCACCTTTGGGAGGCTGAGGTGAGTGGATTGCCTGAGA
>NW_007079711.1:31870-44753 GCF_000164805.1 Carlito syrichta | reverse complement strand
CAGCCCACGGGTTTGAGACCCGCCTGGCAGCGAGACCTCATCTCTACAATAAATCAAAAAATCAGCCGGGCATGGTAACGCGTGCCTGTAGTTCCAGCTACTCGGAAGGCTGAGGCAGAAGGATCGCTGGAGCCCAGCAGGTCGAGGCTGCGGTGGCCGGGAGCGGCCACTGCACTCCAGTCTGGGCGACAGTGAGACCCCAACTCAAAAAAATAAATAAATAAATACAATTTCTGTGGGTCCTTGTAGTGAGTGGGCTGAATGTTAAGCCTCAAAAAGATAAGTAGAGCTGGGAACGGTGGCTCAAGCTTGTTGTCCCAGAACTTTGGGAGCCTGAAGTGAGACGATCGCCTGAGCTCAGGGGTTTGAGACCAGCCTGGGAAACTTCACGAGACCTCATCTCTACAATTAAAAAAAAAATCAGCTGGGCATGGTAGCACACGCCTATAGTTCCAGCTACTTGGAAGGCTGAGGCGGAAGGATCGCCAGAGCCCTGCAGGTCGAGGCTGCGGTGGCCGGGAGCGGCCACTACCCTCCAGTCTGGGCAACAGAGTGAGATTCCATCTCAAAATAAAATAAAATAAAATAAAATCAGCCAGGCGTAGTAGCGCACGCCTATAGTTCCAGCTACTCGGAAGGCTGAGGTGGAAGGAAGGATCGCCAGAGCCCAGCAGGTCGAGGCTGCGGTGGCTGGGAGTGGCCACTGCACTCCAGTCTGGAGGACAGAGTGAGACTCCAACTCACACACAAAAAAAGAATCTCCAAAAAAGAGTCACTGAAGCCAAACGTGGCTGCCTCTCACAATGACACTAGCTGGTCTACAGATGCTGATGGGTTTCTAGAATACTTATCTGGAGGGGAAAACCTCCAGTTCAAGGGGTCTGCCCTCCAAAAGTCGGTTCCTTTTTTGGGGGGTCTCCCTCGTATATCTAGACAGCTGCTGAGCTGAGGCTGATTGGTGTTAGAAGTGGTTTAGAGTGGGCATGATTAAGGCATGGTCACTTTTATGCCCGAAGCTAGGGCAGCTGGGAGTAGGGGCCAGAGGGGGCAGCGGGGTCCCCTGGTTCTCGTCCTCCAGCGGCCCAGCCCAGGCTTGTTCACACGGCAGTATCAGGGTCCTGGTCCTCTTGGGGCCCACTCAGAACCGGTAACCAGTCTCTGCTGTCACATTTTATGGGCCAAAGCAAATTACAAGACCAGCCAGAGTCAAGGGCTGGGAAAACAGAATTAGCCCTGTGATGGGGATGCCTGCAAGGAGGGGTATGGATTCGGGCAGAAGAATAATTAGGGGCATTTTATTTTCCAGCCATTTGCCCGCATGGAGCAGCCAACAGGATTTGAAGGGGGGAGCTTCAGAAGCAGGAGAGATGCAGTGTGGACAGTGTCATCTCCAGAAGGCAACACAGAGTCCGGCGGAGAGGTGTGGTCTTCTCATTCTCCTCCAGACACTGTGTGTGCTGTTCCCTCTGCCTGGAACTACCTTCCCTGCTCTCCGTCCTGTACTGTTTCTTCCCTTAGAGATGGGGTCTGGCTCTGTCTTCAAGGCTGGAATACAGTGGCCTAATCACAGTTTACTGCAGCCTCGACCTCCTGGACACAGGCGATCCTTCTGCCTCAGCCTCCCGAGTAGCTGAAGCTACAGATATGTGCCACTGCGCCCAGATTATTTATTTATTTATTTATGTTTGGTAGAGACGAGGTCTCACTATGTTGCCCAGGCTGGTCTCAAACTCCTGGACTCAAGCAATCCTCCCTCCACAGCCTCCCAAAGTGCTGGGACTAGAGGCATGAGTCACCATGCCTAGCCTCTGTGCATTTTCTTAACAAGAAAACGTTCCTCCTGATTAAAATATTTACACAAGAAACATATTTACTAGTGATCACAGTCTTAGCTTTTATTCCGAGAGAACATCACCGAAATATTGTGAGATATGTGTAGGTTGGTCTCTGGCTAACACACAGGCCAGTCTGAACAAGAGGTAAGAATTGCACATTTGTTAAACCTCAAAGGCTCCCCTTGGCATGGCAAGAAACGTGTCTGGGATGTTTAAAGGGTGCGGAGTAAAGGAACTGAACAGGAAGAAGAGACTGCTCTTCCTTACCAAATAATTCCATTTAATAAATGTAGAAGCCGGGCTCGGTGGCTCAGCCTGTCATCCCGCACCTTTGGGAGGCTGAGGCGAGTGGATCGCCTGAGCCCGAGGGTTCGAGACCCGCCTGGGCAACTTGGCGAGACCTCCTCTCTACAATAAATCAAAAATGAGCCGGGTGTGGTCGTGCGCGCCTGTAGTTCCGGCTACTCGGAAGGCGGAGGCGGAAGGATCGCCGGAGCCCAGCAGTCGAGGCTGCGGTGGCCGGGAGCAGGACTCCAACGAAAAATAAATAAATAAATAAATAAATAAATAAATATAGAAAGCCGGGCGTGGCGGCTCACATCTATCATCTCAGCACTTTGAGAGGCCGAGGCGAGAGGATTGCCTGAGCCCAGGGATTCGAGACCAGCCTGGGCAACGTGGCGAGACCTCGTCTCTACAATAAATCAAAAAAGTAGCTTGGCGTGGTGGTGCGTGCCTGTGGTTCCAGCTCCTTGGAAGGTTGAGGCTGAAGTGGCCGTGAGCATGCCACTGCCCTCCAGCCTGGGCAACATAGTGAGACTCTGGCTCCAAAAAAAAAAAAAAAAATGTAGAAAGAATTAGGAAAACGAAAAATCACCACTAGATCAACACTGTATTCGTTGTTGCATACAAGATGCGCTGCATCCTTTCAAAGTATTTCCCTCCAGAAAGTTATTAATTGCAACAGAAAAAGTAGTAAGTTTGTAACAGAGAAATCGGCAGATACTACCTTAACCAAGTGTTTTAGGCGACATCACAGTGGTGAGATTGATCAACACTCTGATCTCTCACACTAAGGAGGATACATTGTTTCCAGGGTGTTCTTGCAAAAACAACAACAACAAAAAAACCACATAACCTCAACCCGACTGCGAGAAAGCATTGGATACACCCAATAATCTTCAAAAGTGTCAACTCAACCTGCAATCCCATGCTTTGGGAGGCCGAGGTGAGTGGATTGCCTGAGCCTGCGGGTTCGAGACCCACCCGGGCAACTTGGCGAGACCTCATCTCTACAATCAATCAAAAAATCAGCCGGGCGTGGTAGCGCATGCCTGTAATTCCGGCTGCTTGGAAGGCTGAGGCGGAAGGATCGCCGGAGCCCAGCAGGTCGAGGCTGCGGTGGCCAGGAGCGGCCACTGCGCTCCAGTCTGGGCGACCGAGTGAGACTTCAACTAAAAAAAAAAAAAAAAAAAAGAAAGATGAGGAAAGACTGAGGAATTCTCACAGACTGAGAAGACTAGGGAGACGTGACAGGTAAATGCAGCATGGGATTCTGGGTTGGATCCTGGAACAGAAAAGGGACTTTAGCGACAAAATTTATGAGATCTGAATCATATCTGCAGGTTGGTTAATAGTGTTGTGCCAGTGTTAATTTCTCTTTTCTTTTCTTCTCTTTTCTTTCCTGTCTCTCCCTCTCCCTGCCTCCTTTCTCTTTCTTGAATCAGGACCTTACCCTGTTGCCCAGGCTAGAAGGGAGTGGAATGATCACAGCCTTGACCTCCTTGTTTCAGGCGATCTTCCTGCCTCAGCCTCCTGAGTAGCCAGGACTACAGGGGTGCACCACCACGCCAGCTGAAATTTAAAAATCTTTTGTAGAGGCGAGGTCTAGCTATGCTGCCCAGGCTGGTCTCCGATGCCTGGGCTCATGCAATCCTCTCGCCTTGGCCTCCCAACGTGCTGGGATTATAGACTTGAGCCACCGCACCTGGCCCCAGTGTTAATTTCTTAGTTTTGACAATTGTACTGTTGGAACATGAGATGCTAACATGGGAGGAAGCTGGGGGAGGATCTCTTGGCACTCATTTTTACAACTTTTTTCTAAGTTGAAAATGATTTCAGAATAAGAAGTTAAAATAGCCATGTGAAGTGAAGGAATTTGGGGTTCGAACATGCTGTGGTAATGAGTATTAAAATCACCCTTCCACTGTAAACAATTAGAAAACTGGACGCGATATTTAAAACAACTTTTTTTTGAGTTGGAGTCTCACTCCGTCGTCCAGGCTGGAGAGCAAGGGCAGGTTCACAGCCACTGCAACGTCGACCCACTGGGCTCTGGCGATCTTTCCGCCTCAGGCTTCCAGGTAGCGAGAACTACAGGCGCGCACCACCACATCTGGCTAATTTTTGATTTATTGTAGAGACGAGGTCTCATCAAGTTTCCTGGGTGGGTCTTGAATCCGCGGGCTCAGGCAATCCACTCCCCTCTGCCTCCCAAAGTGCTGGGATGACAGGCTGAGCCACCGAGCCTGGCCCTAAAACAACTTTTGAAGTCATTGGACAACAAGCAGTGCAGGGGTATCTTCCTTGAGAGAAGGAAAACGCACGAGACAAGTTCTACCTTCCTCTTGATACCACACCTGGGGGAAATTTCTAAATTTCTAAATTTCCAGGCCCAGGGGGGTAAAACCCAACAGAGATCAACAGTCTCACTACTGTCATCCTAGAGTACGGGTGATTCTAGACCCACATTAACAAGGTATAAAAATAAGCTTTGATAGGATCAAACTGCTTCGCCAGTCAATTAACTGCCTGTGAAGGAGGGGAAAGTCCTCAACGTTCTTTAAAGGAAGACAGCAAAATCCAGACTAGCTGGGCCTAGTGGCTCACACCTGTCATCCCAGCACTTTGGGAGGCAGAGGTGAGGAGGCCTGAGCCCAGGGGTTTGAGACCAGCCTGGGCAACTTTGCGAGACCTTGTCTCTACAATAGATCAAAAAATTGGCCAGGCTTGGTGACTCAACATGTAAACCCAGCACTATGGGAGGCTGGGATGAGTAGCTTGCCTGAGCCCAAGGGTTTGAGACCAGCCTGGGAAACTTGGTGAGACCGCCTCTCTACAATAAATAAAAAATTAGCTGGGTGTGGTGGCTCGCACCTGTAGTTCTGGCTACCTGGAAGGCTGAGGCGGAAGGATCACCGGAACCCAGCAGGTTGACGCTGGGGTGGCTGTGAGTGTGCCCCTGCACTCCAGCATGGGTGATGGAGTGAGACTCCAACTGAAAAAAAATTAGCTGGGCATGGTGGTGTGTGCCTGCCTGTAGTTCCAGCTACTTGGAAAGCTGAGGCAGAAGGATCCCCTGAGCCCAGCAGGTTGAGGCTACAATGACCATGAGTGTGCCACTATACTCCAGTCTGGGACACAGAGGGAGACCTCAACTCAAAAAAAAAAAAAAAAAATCCAGACTAAAATAGCAAAGCATTTGCAATGTCCAGAATCTACCATAAGAGTTACTAGATGTGTGAAGAAGAAAAATGTGACCTATAATCAGAAGAAAAAAATAATGAATAGAAACAGACCCTGGGATGACACAGTTGGTGGAATTTGCAGGCAAGGATTTTATAGCAACATGGGATTTAGGGGTGCTGACACTTCTGCAATAAGAAAAATATGTATAACTTTTGCTTCTCCAGAAACTTAACTACTAATAACTTACTCTTGACAAGAAGGCTTACCCACAACACAAACAGTCAATTTCCACATATTTTTATGCTATTTGTATTGTATACGGTACTCTTATAACAAAGTAAGCAAGAGAAAATAAAAGTGCTATTAAGAAAATCAGGCCAGCTGGGCTCAGTGGCTCAGTCTGTAATCCCGCCCCTTGGGAGGCTGAGGTGTGGATTGCCTGAGCCCGCGGGTTCGAGACCCACCCGGGCAACTTGGCGAGACCTCATCTCTACAATAAATCAAAAAATTAGCCGGGTGTGGTAGCGCATGCCTGTAGTTCTGGCTACTCGAAGGCTGAGGCGGAAGGATGGCCAGAGCCCAGGTCGAGGTTGCGGTGACCACGAGTGGCCACCGGACTCCGGTCTGGGTGACTGAGTGAGACTCCAACTCAAAAAAAAAAAAAAAAAAAAAAGAAAGAAAGAAAATCCCAGGTGTGGTAGTTTATAAATATGATCCCCAGCTCTTTGGGAGACTGAGGCAGGAGGCTTTCTTGGGACCAGGTATCCGAGACCAGCCTGGGCAAAATAGTGAGACCCTGTCTCTGCAAACGATTAAAAAAAAAAAAAATAGCTGTGGTGGCTCATGCCTGTAATCCCAGCACTTTAGGAGGTTGAGGTGAGAGGATAGCCTGAGTTCAGGGGTTCAAAACCAACCTGGGCAACTTGACGAGACATCATCTCTACAATAAGTAAAAAAAACAGCAGGCATGGTTGCACGTGCCTGTGGTTCCAACTATTTGGAAGGCTGAGGTAGAAGGACTGCCTGAGCCCAGCAGGTTGAGGCTGCAGTGACCACGAACATGCCATTGCACTCCAGCCTGGGCGACAAGAGTGAGATTCTGACTCAAAAAAAAAAAAAAAGAGAGACGTCACGCATCTTGGAAATTGGGGATAGTGGCCTCAGGATTGCAAGGCTTAGAGTACAACTGAGAGCGAGCTGGGCAATGCTGGGGTAGTTTGGTGCACTTAAAAGCTCTCCTAGCTGGGCTCGGTGGCTCAGCCTGTAATCCCGCGCCTTTGGGAGGCTGAGGTGAGTGGATTGCCTGAGCCCGTGGCTTCGAGACCCGCCTGGGCAGGCGAGACCTCATCTCTACAATAAATCAAAAAATCAGCCGGGCATGGTAGCATGCGCCTGTAATTCCGGCTACTCGAAAGGCTGAAGCGGAAGGATCGCCGGAGCCCAGCAGGTCGAGGCTGCGGTGGCCGGGAGCGGCCACTACACTCCAGTCTGGGTGACAGAGTGAGACTCCAACTCAAAAAAAAAAGCTCTCCTGATGGCTGGGTCTGGTGGCTCAGCCTGTCATCCCATCACTTTGGGAGGCCGAGGCGAGTGGAATGCCTGAGCCCTCAGGTTTGAGACCAGCCCGGGCAACTTGGTGAGGCCTCATCTCTACAATAAAAAAATAAAAAATAAAAATTAGCTGGGCATGATAGCACGCACCTGTAGCTCCAGCTCCTTGGAAGACTGAGGCAGAAGGATTGCCAGAGTCCAGTAGATCGAGGTTGCAGTGGCCATGAGTGTGCCACTGCACTCCAGCCTGGGTGGCAGAGTGAGCCTCCCAATGGAGGAGGAGGAGGAGGAGGAGGAGAAAAGCTCCCCTCAACTGGAGAGAGTACATCATCACATTTCTGAGGTGCAGCAGAAGATTCCAGGCTCAGCCTTGCACTGACTGGAACTAGTTCTCCTGTTCTGTCTGGGGCAAATTTCCAAGTTCCTAGCATTGCGGGTATAGTGGTACACATAGCTGCCTTCCAAGTTCCCACGCAGCCGATCTTTCCTGAGTCCCGCCCTGTTCTGCTCAGCCCCTGAGATAGATGTCCCAGCTGCCTCGATGGGTTTTGACTGTGTCCCTCCTTTTGGGTGGCCTAGGGCAAAGTCCTCGTTCCCCCAAAGCCCACAGTCCCCTGGACACTGCCGTCTCCTTGGGTGTCTGCTCACCTGAAGCCAGGAATTGGACAGAGAAGGGGCCATGTTTTATATGCAAACACACAGAGGGAGGGGGCCGGGACTTGGAGAAAGTCGGCCTTGTATCCAAACTAGCTTTAATTGTGGTTGATTTGCCTTCTCACCCAGCTGCAAAGGCCTTTGATACCAAATGGTGGACAAGAATTTACCAGCTGGGCTTTTGTGTCTCAGCAGCTGGTCATTGTACCTTGGGAGCTCTGGGCGATGACCCCATCTGTGGATTCTCTGGGATTTAAGTTGTAGGCTCAGCTGCTGGGCACGGTGGCTCATGCCTGTCATCCCGGCACTTTGGGAGGCAGAGGTGAGAGGATGGCCAGACCCCAGGGGTTTCAGACCAGCCTGGGCAACTTGGCAAGACCGCATCTCTACAATAAAAATTAAAAAAAAAATAGACCTGGTGTGGTGGCTCAAACCTATAATCCCAGCACTTTGGGAGGCTGAGGCAAGAGGATTGCCTGAGCCCACAGGTTCAAGACCACCCTGGGCAACATGGTGAGACCTTGTCTCTACAATAAATAAAAAAATTAGCCGGTTGTGGTAGCACACACCTGTAGCTCCAGCTACTTGGAAGGCTGAGGCGGAAGGATGGCCGGAGCCCAGCAGGTGGAGGCTGCGGTGGCTGGGAGCGTGCCACTGCACTCCAGTCTGGGCGACGAAGTGAGACTCCAACTCAAAAAAAAAAAAAAATTTTTTTTAAATAGGCCTGGTGTGGTGGCTCAAGCCTATAATCCCAGCACTTTGGGAGGCCGAGGCAAGAGGATTGCCTGAGCCCATGGGTTCAAGACCAGCCTGGGCAACATGGTGAGACCTTGTCTCTACAATAAGTAAAAAAATTAGCCAGGCGTGGTAGCACACACCTGTAGTTCCAACTACTTGAAAGGCTGAGGGGGTTAGGATCGCCGGAGCCCAGCAGGTCGAGGCTGCGGTGGCCGGGAGCGGCCACTGCCCTCCAGTCTGGGCGACGGAGTGAGACTCCCACTCAAAAAAAAAAAAGGCACCTCAGATGCCATCGCTCTCTGCTCTCTCTCCTCCAATGGCGTCTTCCTGCACCCAGAGTAAGGCCCAGAGTCCCCAGGGTGGCTTCTGAGGCTCTGTGGGATAGGACCCACCTCTGACTTCAAAGCCCACCCCATGTACCTGTATTCACTTCCCAGGGCTGCTGTCCCACGTGGTCCCAAACCAGGTGGCGCAAAACAACAGGAATTTATTCGTTTGTGGCCTGGAGACCAGAAATCTGGAATCAAGATGACAGCAGGGCCATACTCCCTCCTAAGGCTCTAGGAGAGAATGCCTCCTTGTCTCTTCCAGCCTAGGGTCGCTTGTGGCCGATTGCTCCCGTTTCCGCCTTTGCCTTCACGTGGTCTCGTGGGAAAGAGGACTGTCTCCTTCTCTGTGTCGCTCTCTCGTATGGATATCTGTGAAGCTGGAGGGAGGACAGAAGGGGTCCTCGTAAAACCCCCACCCAATAACGTCTGCTCGTATCTTGTTGGCCAGATCTAAATCATGTGGCCAAACCAAATGACCATGGCTTCTGTTTTTAAAGGAGGAAAGGGAGGAGGGTCGGGGAGAAGCAACTCACAGACCCCACTTCTCTGGGGACCCAAGTCCCAGTCATCTAATTCTGGGCACACATGGGTCCCAGGAGTCCGCTTAAGGATGAGGCCAGTCGCTTCAATTCAATGTGGTATCGAGGGCCCGGCCAGGCTCGGGGGCTCAGCCTGTAATCCCAGTGAGTGGATTGCCTGAGCCCGCGGGTTCGAGACCCGCCTGGTCAACTTGGCGAGGCCTCATCTCCACAATAAATCAAAAATCAGCCGGGAGTGTTAGCTCGCGCCTGAGGCAGAAGGATCACCAGAGCCCAGCAGGTCAAGGCTGTGGTGACCGGAATGGCCACTGCACTCCAGTCTGGGCGACGGAGTGAGACTCCAACTCAAAAAAAAAAAGAGAGAGAGAGAGTTGCAACAGCGTCTTAACCCTCACCATCTTCATCATCCTCTTCACAAGCATCACCAGTTTCACCATTGTCATTGGAAGGACGCCAAGACACCGGGAATAAACTTAGTTCATGTTTTGCCTGAGTACAACCGTGTTTGCTTAGACCAGCACGCTTTGAATCTAGCACAGACAAAGATAGATCAATTTCCAACAGGCAGGTTTGAGGAAGCGTTCAGACATTTTACTGCAGGCCAAGCTGGCAGCCCGCCCCACCCCGTGGGCAATTCGCCGTCAGATGCAAGACAGGGACAGCCCAACCTTCCGATTCGTGGTTTAGCATAATCATCTCTAAGAAACTTTCAGGTTCCTTGTCCAAGGCCGAAGGTCAAAGACCACCCCTAGGTTGGCCAAAGTCATAGCCATTATAATAAGACCACCTTTTTGCTAAGGTGCTTGTGGATTGGAAACGTCTGAGGGGTCTCTTGCAGGAAAAACTCCTCCCCCTGTCTCCTCCCATCGAGCCCACCACCCAGGTCACGAGATGCTAATGTCTGGCTGCTGTCAAGATCGGAAGACTCCTGAGACTTCCCTCAACATCAAAGACCGCTGCCCTGGGCATTTCTTTTGGCCCAGAACCCTCTGGGGCCCAAAACCCCTTTGACCCTAAAGGAGTGGTGGGGGTTGGCGGGGAGGCCTGCCTTAAAAGTAGAGGCCCCAAAAAGTGGACTTTGCTGTTCAGAATGAAAGTTCACCCAGCAGCCCCCAACCCAGCACCAGGCCAGAGACCTGGGCTCTAAGCCACACCTGTCCAGGCTGGAGTCAGAGCATGGGGACCCAGAGGGGTGGCCCGGGGTCGCTTGGCCCAGCTGCAAGTACCCTGGGTTGCGGGGCATGGGGAGGGAAGGGGGTGACTGGAGTCCCTGGGACGGAGGCCCTGAACACGGCTCCCTGTGGCCGACATCTATGCTACTAATAGACCCAGTTCTTGGCCCTTCGATGCCACACGTCTTCTCTGCCACCCTCACCGTCACCAAGGCCATCATCCTTGCGCCGACCCGTGATCACCTCCGTTGATCCTCCCTGCTGTGGTGGCAGGGGCGCACTTTCCCACCACCATCTCCATTTTTAAAATGAGGAAACCGGCAGGGTGCGGTGACTCGAGCCTGTAGCCCCGGCCCTTTGGGAGGCCGAGGTCAGGGGATTGCCTGAGCCCGCGGGTTCGAGAGCAGCCCGGGCAACTTGGCGAGAGCTCATCGCTACAGTAAATCAAAAATTAGCCAGGTCTGGTGGCGCAGGCCTGTAGTTCTGGCTACTTGGGAGGCTGAGGCGGAAGGATCGCCGGAACCCAGCGGGTCGAGGCTGGGGTGGCCGTGAGCGTGCCACTGCGCTCCAGCCTGGGTGACAGAGAGAGACTCCAACGCGAAAAAAGAAAACAATATGCTGAGTTCAAGAACCCATCTCAAATTTACATATGTGTAATTCCATTCATGAAGAGATAATATTGCCGAGCGCGGTAGCTCAAGCCTGTCATCCCAGCACTTTGGGAGGCAGAGGTGAGGGGATTGTCTGAGCCCACAGGTTGGAGACCAGCCTAGGCAACTTGGCGAGAACTCGTCCCTACAATATCAAAAAATTGGCCAGGTGTGGTGGTGCACACCTGTAGTTCCAGCTACTTGGAAGGGGGAGGCGGAAGGATCACCAGCGCCCAGCAGGTCGAGGCTGGGGTGGCCGTGAGCATGCCACTGCCCTCCAGCCTGGGCAACAGAGTGAGACTCTAACTCAAAATAAATAAAATAGAATAAAATAAAATGAGGTTCACGCAGGGCAACGAACCATGGGCACAAGATTGGGAAGGGCTGGAGCGGAAACGCAAACCAGACCTTCGAGTCTCCAAAGGACCAGGCTGGGGTCTTCCCCAAGAGGGTCCACCCTCGGCCCCACCCACTTCACCCCCATGAGGCCTCGGAGCCCTGGCGTCCCGAGTGCTCACAGAGCTGCTCCATGGCTTGTTTCCTAAACAGGTGAGCCCGTTCCCCTGCCGGCCCCTTTGCCCCCACACCCTATCCCTGCCTCTCCTGCCTGGGGATGGGAGGTTCCCTCTTCAAAGTCGGCCTCTGGGCTGGGCCTGCCTATTGACGGGGCCAAACTATCCAAGGGCCACATCAAAGCCTGCCAGGGTGGCTTTCAGAAAGGCGATTTACAAGACAAAAGGACGCCTGGGCTGTCAGGAGTGGTGGGGGCCGGGCCGGGAGGCCTGCCTTGAAAGCAGAGGCCCAAAGAGTGGACTTTGCTGTTCAGAATGAAAGTTCACCCAGCAGCCCCCAACCCAGCACCAGGCTGGAGACCTGGGCTCTAGGCCACACCTGTCCAGGCTGGAGTCAGAGCCTGGGGACCCAGAGGGGTGGCCCAGGGGTCGCTTGGCCCAGCTGCAAGTGCCCTGGGTTGCGGGGCACGGGGAGGGAAGGGGGTGACGGGGGTCCCTAGGACGGAGGATCTGAACACGGCTCCCTGCGGCCGACATCTGTGCTACTAAGCCTCAGCTTATCCTTACATTTGCAGATTTGGGAACTGAAGCACAGAAGCTTCATTTCCTGTCCTCTCAGGTGGGGCCCCGCAGAGCTGAGATCTGGACGGATGCAGCCTGGCTCTGGACCCGGGCGCTGTCCTGGTGTCACTGAGAGTCCCCAGGCCAGCTCTGGCCCTCTGTCCCGCCGTGTCTGGCCTGTGCTGGGCTGTTCAATGAGAAGTCGACAAGCTGGACAATTTCCAAAGGGCGAATTCCTTTGAGGCTTCCTCCCCGGAAGAGAGGCCGGGTCACACCTCTTTAAAAGTCCGTCTTCTGTGGGCCTTGGGGGACAGAGGCTTGGGTCAGGTCCTGAAATTGGGCGGGCTGTGGTTCAGTTCTGGCAGCCGACTCTCCAGCCGAGGGCGATCCCCTAGGCCTCAGCGATCTCCTCTGTGAATTAGAGCCATGACAATCTGATGGCTCTTTAACTTGGACCGCAGCCCTGGGGGCTAGGACCGCTGTGGTCCTCCCAAGTCACTGGGCTGGAGCCTGGGTCATTGCTGCTGGTGGTGCTATTATTATTATTGGTGGTATTGTTGCTATTATTGTTAGTGGTGGTGGTGTTGGTATCGGTGTTATTATTATTGGTGTTGTTGCTATTGCAGGTGTTGGTGGCGGTATTGTTGCTATTACTGGTGGTGGTGTTACTTTATTATTGGTGGTATTGTTGCTGTTGTTTTTGTTGTTGTTGTTATTATTATTGGTGGTTGGTGGTGTTGCTATTTTTGTTGGTGTTTTTGGTGTTGGTATTGGTGTTATTATTATTATTATTATTATTTATTTATTTATTTTTTTGAGTTGGAGTCTCACTCTGTCGCCCAGACTGGAGTGCAGTGGCCGCTCCCGGCCACCG
>NW_007079711.1:24428-31467 GCF_000164805.1 Carlito syrichta | reverse complement strand
GCGGGTGGTCGGGCCCGTGACCCCGGAGTCTTCAAGGAACGCATTGAGCGGGGCTGCCATCTCCGGGCCCCCCCTTGGCTCTCCGGCTTCCCATGGGGATGCCCCGGCGGGCAGCCAGGCCAGAAGTCTTTTGGCAGAGGCGCACTGGGCGGGCCTCCTCCCAGGGCTGGCGAGTCAGCCCGCAGAGGCCCAAGCAGGGAGGCAGGAGCTGGGGGGAGGCCAGCCGCCATGGACTCAGCAGGACCTCGGCAGGACTGCACCAGCTTTCACGGTCACTCTTGCCTCTCAGAGGCACAGAGGCCATGTGGAAATAAATAAAGCCGGACGCCCCTGGCCTGGGGTCTTATGTCAACGATTAGATGCTCCGTGCCTCCGTTTCCTCATCTGTGGAATGGAGCACCATCTCCACCCGGGGGCTGTAAGGGTGAACCATGGATATGCCCGTGCAGTGCTCACAAAAGCATACACACTTGGAATCGTTTCGTGGCAGTTACTCTGTGATTTTTCGTGTGTTTGTTTTCAAGACAGGGTCTTGCTCTGCGGCCCAGTCTGGAGTGCAGTGGATGCAATCATAGCTCACTGCAGCCTTGAACTCCTGGGCTCAAGAGGTCCTCCCTCCTTGGCCTGCTGAGTAGCTGGGACTACAGGCGCCATCGCCCTCAGTTAATAATTTTTTTAGAGACACGGTCTTGCTGTGTTGCCCAGGCTGGTCTTGAATCCCCAGCCTCAAGCGATCCTCCTGCCTCAGCCTCCCAAAGTGCTGGGATAACAGGCGTGAGCCACTGTGCTTGGCTGACTCTGTGTTTTGAAGTCACCCCCTCCCTGGCTCACTGTTGGTCAGGACAGGAAGGCCCAGAAATAAACATGAGACCCGGACTCAGGCATGCCCCATACAATCCCAGCCAGGAGTTTTGGGCCACTCACTCAGCCTCCCTGTGTCTCCAAGTGGCGAGATGACCAAGCCAGCCTGACTAGGGTAGCCCAGGACCACAGGAGATATTCGACGGGGAGGGCCAGGCCCACTCAAGGCTCTCGTCCCACACGTCCTGAGTCTGTGACCTTGATTTCAGCAAGTGACAGGGGCGGGGGACCATGGCTGACACGCCCAGTGGGTGCGCGAGCTGGCTTTCAGTCCCACAGCTGGTCTCAGATCCTGAGTGTGCCCTCGGTGGCTGTGAGATCTCGGACAAGTCACCTTGCACCTGTGAGCCTTGGTTTTCTCCTCATGGGACTCGATGCGACCTGCCTGGTGCCTGACATCCTCAAGACCCAGAAACACTTGCTGTGTTCTCAGAGTGGGGGAAGGACATGGGGTTGGCAGAGTTTGGGACCCACTGTCTACGAGGCCAGAGTCCCTTTGTGAGGCCAGCGGAGCCTCGTGGAGGCAGATACCTTGTTCCCCAAAGCGGTTAAGGATTGAGGACGGGTTGGGGCGGAAGAGACCGGGGAAACCTCAAAACTCTCGTCTTCGGGATCACAGTGAGAGCTGCTGTCTGTGGCACGCTGGTGGTGGCCCCACAAAGTGCTGGGTCCACTTATGTGAACCCTTGCTTCCTTCCCTGGGACAAGAGCCGTCACTGGCTTCGTTTCACCAAACAAGGCAACTGAGACATGGGATGAAATGTCTTGCCCGGGCCGGGCACGGTAGCTCAAGCCTGTCATCCCAGCACTTTGGGAGGCCGAGGCGAGAGGATGGCCTGAGCCCAGGGGCTCGAGACCAGCCTGGGCAACTTGGCGAGACCTTGTCTCTACAATGAATCAAAAAATTAGCCGGGCGTGCTGGCGCGTGCCTGTAGTTCCGGCTACTTGGAAGGCTGAGGCGGAAGGATCGCCGGAGCCCAGCAGGTCGAGGCTGGGGTGGCCGTGAGCGTGACACTGCGCTCCAGCCTGGGTGACAGAGGGAGACTCCAACGCGAAAAAAGAAAACAATATGCTGAGTTCAAGAACCCATCTCAAAGTTTACATATGTGTAATTCCATTCATGAAGAGATAATATTGCCGGGCGCCGTAGCTCAAGCCTGTCATCCCAGCACTTTGGGAGGCAGAGGTGAGGGGATTGTCTGAGCCCGCAGGTTGGAGACCAGCCTAGGCAACTTGGCGAGAACTCGTCTCTACAATATCAAAAAATTGGCCAGGTGTGGTGGTGCACAACTGTAGTTCCAGCTACTTGGAAGGCAGAGGCGGAAGGATCACCAGCGCCCAGCAGGTCGAGGCTGAGGTGGCTGTGAGCATGTCACTGCACTCTAGCCTGGGCGATGGAGTGAGACTCTGACTCAAAAAAACAAAAATGTCTTGGCTGCACTTAGAGCTGTGAGCAGCAGGGCTGGGCTTCGAACCCAGGCAGAGGGACCCCGTGTCTGTGCTTAACTAGGGAAGCCGGGCCTGTGTGCAGTCTGTCCCAGACGCCCACTTGAGCAGGAAGGGATGCCCTTCCTCTGCCACCTGCCAGACTAAGAGCGGGGGCGGCCGGGACCCGGAAAACTGAGACCCCACCCCTGGAAGGGCAGAAATGGGAGATGTCCTGTGAGCCAAGCCAGGGGCAGTGGCATCGGGGACATGCCAGTGTCCCATGGAGTCCAGGAAGCCCTCCTGTCAGCTCCATCACCCCCGAGAGGGTGGGGTGGGTCCCTGCAGCTGGTCCACGAGAGGGGTCTTGGTGGGGGTTTGAAAGAATGGCCCTTCTGACGCTTCTCTCACAGAAAGGCAGGGTCCGTGTTCCCTCCCTGTGTCTCACTCATTACCAGTAGGATTCGGTGGCAGTGATGCCATGCACCTTTGGAGGCCAGGTCAGGGGAGACAGCAAAGACTCCCTCCTGCCTTCTGACCTCACTGGCCACATGGAAGGAACCCCAGCCACACAGCGGGGCCACACGCAGGGACCCCAGTCCATAGGCCCGGCCGACCCAGCTGTCCTGTCCTCCCCGCCCAGCCATCAGACTGTGAGCTTCCAGGTGACCCAGCACCCGGGTCCAGCTGTCCTCAGCCCTCTGCCTCCCTAGCTGAGACCCAGACAGTATGCAGGAGAGACAAGCCCCCTCCCTGCATTCTGAGTCTCTGGCCCACAGACCCCAAAGTGTAATAAAATGAGTATTGAGTGCAACCGGGTTGGGGGTAGTTTAAACGCAGCAGTGGTTCCTGGACAGTCTTCCGCTGGACAGAACAGGAAGCTTTGCAATAAGTCCTCAGCCCGGTCCACCCAACAGCCCCAAAGCCAAGGATCAGATTAGTGCAGGGAGAGCCCACTGGTATAGACAGTGGTCTCGTAACTGGACCAGAAACAGGGGTGTGTGACCAATTCAAGTTTCACACAAGCCGGGCAACGGTGGTTCATGCCTGTCATCCCAGCACTTTGGGAGGTGGAGGCGAGAGGATTGCCTGAGTCCAGGGGTTCGACACCAGCCCAGGCAACTCTGCTAGCCCTCGTCTCTACAATAAATCAAGAAATTAGCCGGATGTGGTGGCGCACACCTGTAGTTTCAGCTACTTGGAAGGCTGAGGTGGGAGGATTGCCTGAGCCCAGCAGATCGAGGCTGTGGTGGCCATGAGCATGCCACTGCACTCCAGCCTGAGCGACAGAGTGAGACTCTGACCAAAAAAATAAAAGAATTCACACAAAATGCTGTGTATGCACACATGGGTGTTGAGATGACAAGGGGCCAGCGTCCTTCAGATTAGCAAAAGGATTCATAGGAGAGACGGTCTATGAAGGTGCCACTGAGATTCCCCGTGGCGCACAAGCTCTTGCCACCAAGAGGCAGAGCCGGCCAGGTGTGGTGACTCAGCCTGTCATCCCAGCACTTTGGGAGACCGAGGCAAGAAGGTTGCCTGAGCCCAGGGGTTCAAGACCAGCCCGAGCACCTGGGTGAGACCTCGTTTCTACCATAAATCACCAAAAAACTAGCCAGGTGTGGTGGCGTGCGTCTGTAGTTCCAGCTCCTTGGAAGGCTGAGGCAGAAGGATTGCCTGAGCCCAGCAGGTTGAGGCTGTGGTGACTGTGAGCGTGCCACTGCACTCCAGCCTGGGCGACGGAATGAGACTCCGACTCAAAAAATAAAAAAAATAAAGAGAGGCGGAGCCATCCCCCCACCCCTGAAGCTGGACAGGCCTGTGACTTGCTCTGACCGACAGAATGTGCCGGAAGTCATGACGGGCAGCTTCCATGTTGAGGCCTTCAGGGGCCGGGCCGCTTTCAGGTCCCCATCTGGGCACGTGGCCCTGAGACCCCCTGAGGCCCTGCAGCTGTGGGAAAGCCCGGGCCGGCCTGCTGGGGATGAGAGGCTTCATGGAGCAGAGCCCAGCCATGAGCCAGCACCAACCACCTGTTGCCGGGTGAAGCCGTCTAGAACCCTCCGGCCCCAGTCGAACCATCGAGTGACCACAGCCACCGATGGGCCCAGGTGAGATCAGCAGCAGGGCCACCCGACTTCCAACCCATAGAAGGGTAAGAAAAACAGTTGCTCCTCGGGATTCTGGGGGAATGACCTCAGAACTCCCCTCCCAGATACCCCAATCCATGAATGAGCAAGTCCTTAAGGGAAATGGTGCAGTATTGGTATATAACCCACATGTGTCCTCCTGGACCCTCTAACTCACGTCTAGATCACCTGTAACACCGAATACGTGGACATCTATGAAAACAGTGGCTACACTGTATTGCTACTCTTTTTTTTGAGTTGGAGTCTCACTCCATCACCCAGACTAGAGTGCAGTGGTACGCTCACAGCCACCCCAGCGTTGACACGCTGGGCTCCAGCGATCCTTCTGCCTCAGCCTTCCAAGTAACCAGAACTATAGGCACACACTATCATGCCTGGCTAATTTTTTGATTTATGGTAGAGATGAGGTCTCGCCAAGGTGCCCGGGCTGGTCTCGAACCCACAGCCTCAGGCAATCCACTTGCCTCGACCTCCCAAAGTACTGGGATGACAGGCTGAGCCACCGAGCCCGGCCTACACTATATTGTTTTGGGTATGACGCCAAGAAAACAAAGTCCATGCATGCTCAGTGCAGACACAGTCATCCGATTTTTCCCCAAATATGTATATTTTTAATCACAAGAACATCAAGTAAAATTGTTTTGACCACACAGGCGGTTGAATCTACAGATATGGAACCCTCAGATGTGGAGGGAAAACTATACATTGTTTAGTTCTGTTTCTCTGAATATTAAACAGTTGTCTGTTAGCCGTTCTGCTTTGGGGATGCTTGTTACACAGCAGGAGATAACTGAGACTGTGAGTGTCCCGGCGAGATGGGGTCCTCTGAGCCAGGCTCCTGCAGGGGACTTCCCCAGGGGTCCCCATTCACGCATGAGAGCCCTACAGGGGACCTCCCTCGGGGCACGGTTGTGGGGTGTGTAACTGAGGCGCCCAGACTAGCGACTAAGAGCCAGGGGCAAGCATTTCATCCTCGGACACACACTCCAGAGTGTCCAGAAGACAGAGGTCTTCTCCTCCTCTGTTGTCCTGGAGTGGACACGAACAGTGAGAGAGAGGACACGATCACCCACAGAGACGCAAAGAATTGGCAACTTCAGGAGGACACCACGTGGCCACGGGGTCCTGGAAGCCTCTCCCAGGGCGGGGCCACAGGGACGGTGTCTCTGGGTCTTGAAAGCTGGGACGGCTCGGTCACAGGGGCCTAGACATCCTGTCTGCCAACAGCATGGTCCGTGCATGGGGTCCCAGCACCCCTTCCACTGTCCTGGTTTGGGTGACCTGTCATGGGGCCACCAGCTAACACATGGCAGAAACACAAATGCATGTGTGGCTGGGCGCGTGGGACCACGGGCTGCCCAGACTGGGTCACGGCACCACCCCCTCCAGGCCCTGCAGGGACGCTTTCCCCTCCAGACCCTGGTCACGACACCACCCCCTCCAGACACCCACGGATGCTCCCCACTCAAGGGCCCGAGGAGACGCTCCTCCCTCCAGGCCCTGAAGAGATGCTCCCTGCTCCTGACCCTGAGAAGACACCACCCCCTCCTGACCCTGAAGAGACGCTCCCCGCTCCAGGGCCTGCTCAGGGCTCCCCAGACTCTCTCCAAGGGTCCCTGGACGCCGACTGTTCACCCCAGGCTGCATGGGCCTCCCTGGTCACTCGATGAGGCCTCAACTCCTGCCATGGTGAGGTGCAGATCACTGATCTGGACTGTTCCCGTTGGAACAGAACATAGGTTTTCCATTTCCCAGCAATCACATTTAAATATGTGAAAGGAGCTGGGCCAGTCATCCCGCGCCTTTGGGAGGCTGAGATGAGTGGATGGCCTGAGCCCGCGGGTTCGAGACCCGCCTGGGCAGCGAGACCTCATCTCTACAATAAATCAAAAATTAGCGGGGCGTGATAGCGCACACCTGTAGTTCCAGCTACATGGAAGGCTGAGGTGGAAGGATCGCCGGAGCCCAGCAGGTCGAGGCTGCGGTAGCCGGGAGTGGCCACGGCACTCCAGTCTGGGCGACGGAGTGAGATTCCACCCCCCCCAAAATAAAATAAAATAAATAAATAAATTTGTGAAAGGGAACAGGGGAAGTTGAATGTCAATATGCTTTAAGCCAGGACACCAGGAACACGACCACCCTAACACATCATCAGTAAGTAACTGCTCACAAGTAGGTCTGAGGGTGGGCGGGGAAAGTTTCTCGAACCAGAGCTGGGAGGTCTGGTCTGGGGCGGTGGACACCTCAGCTGGGCTGACCTGGCCTCCAAGGCCCGGGAGGGGACATGGCTGTGGCCGCCACACCCTGCCCCACCACCTCGGCTCTGCGTGGCACCTTTTAAGTGGCCGCCCGGGATCCAATGAGTCATCACTTAAGGGACTTAAGTTCTGTCCTCCCCACCACTCACAAGGACACATCCCTGGTCCCAAGAGCCCTTTCTTTCCCCCAGTCTTGAAGATAAACAACTTTTAAAACCAGACCAGTCAGGCGCAGTGGCTCACGCCTGTCATCCCAGCACTTTGGGAGGCCGAGGCGAGGGGATGGCCTGAGCCTGTGGGTTTGAGACCAGCCTGGGCAATTTGGTGAGACCTCATCTCTACAAT
>NW_007079711.1:15051-24408 GCF_000164805.1 Carlito syrichta | reverse complement strand
AAGAGCCTTCCGTCCCTCACAAGACCCCCTCCGCCGGGGGGCATGAGGCCAGGCCCGCAGCAACACACGGGTTCACGGGAACCCAGGACCTGGCACCCCAGCTGCAGGGGCAGGGTGTGGGGTGCTGAATCGCGCAGGGCGGGGGTCTCCCGGTCTCTTCTTCTCTCCATTTTCCTTCATTGAGTTCAGTCCAATACTGGTTGCTCACCTCATACAAACAGCAGGTGCCTGGGTCTGGGCCTGGCATTTAGTTAGCAACTAATAGCACTCTTGTATTGAACTTACTTTTATTTTTATTATTTTAGAGACAGGGTCTCACTCTTTGCCCAGACTGGCGTGCAGTGCTGCGATCATAGCTCACCGCAACCTCAACCTCCTGGGCTCAAGGGATCCTCCTGCCTCAGCCTCCCGAGTAGCTGGGACTACAGGCGAGTGTCACCATATGGGGCTAATTTAAATTTTTTTTTTTTTTTGTAGAGACAGGATCTCACTTGTTGCCCAGGCTGGTCTCAGACTCCTGGCCTCAAGCAATCCTCCAGCCTCGGCCTTCCAAAGAGCTGAGATTACAGGCGTGAGCCACTGCGTCCAGCAGAACTTATTTTTATAGTTACCTTTTAATTACAACAAATGATGCTGGTCTCTATTCTTTTTTCTTGGAGTCGGAGTCTCACTCTGTCTTCCAGACTGGAGGGCAGTGGCATGCTCACGGCCACCGTAGCCTGTTGACCTGCTGGGCTCAGGCGATCCTTCCGCCCTAGCCTTCCAAGTAACTGCAATCACAGGCATGAGCCACCATGCCTGGCTAAGTTTTTCATTTACTGTAGAGATGAGGTCTCGCCAGGTGCCCAGGCTGGTCTCGAACCCCTAGGCTCAGGCAATCCTCTCGCCTCCGCCTCCCAAAGTGCTGGGATGGGCAGGCATGAGCCACCACGCCCGGCTGGTTCCGTTTATTCTTTATGGATGCTTTTTATTGGCAAGGTGTGTGATGGGACATTTTTAAGCCACTGTGAGCTCTGTGGGGAAGAACCCGCCCTGTCCCAAGACCCGAGGGTCCCCTGATGACTGTTCTTGTTGGGAGACAGAATCGATGAGTGTCCCAAGCAAGTATTAAGCTTTGCCCAGCAACTCCAGGGAGCTTTTATCTTCTCTGCACTGCAAGTTCCTCACCTTTGAGGGAGGAATGGCAAGTTGTTACCTCACAGGGTTATTCACAAGATTAAAACAATCCCAGCCCTTTGGGAGGCCGAGGCAGGAGGATCGCTTGTGCCCAGGAGTCTGAGGCCAGCCGGGCAACTTGGCAAGACCTCATCTCTACAATAAATAAAAAATTAGCCAGGCGTGGTAGCACGTGCCTGTAGTTCCGGCTACTTGGAAGGCTGAGGCGGAAGGATCGCCGGAGCCCGGCAGGTCAAGGCTGCGGTGGTCGGGAGTGTGCCACTCTCCAGTCTGGGCGACAGAGTGAGACTTCAACTCAAAAAAAAAAAAGACGGTCTTGGCTGAGGTGAGTGGATTGCCTGAGCCTGCGGGTTCGAGACCCGTCTGGGCAACTTGGTGAGACCTCATCTCTACAATAAATCAAAAAATTAGCCGGGTGTGGTGGCATGCGCCTGTAGTTCCAGCTACTCGGAAGGCTGAGGCGGAAGGATCGCCGGAGCCCAGCAGGTCGAGGCTGCGGTGGCCGGGAGCGGCCACTGCACTCCAGCCTGGGCGACAGAGTGAGACTCCAACTCAAAAAAAAAAAAAAAAAAAGACAATGCCATGGGCAGCCGCCTCCCATTCCTTCACACCAATCACTCCTCCTGCCTTGGCTCTGTGTCTGCTCCCAACCAAGACGCGACCCCAGGTAATATAGGAATGCTATTTGTTTTATATTTTTTATATCAAAAATGTTTTGTCGCCAAGCTCGGTGGCTCAGCCTGTAATCCCGCGCCTTTGGGAGGCTGAGGTGAGTGAATTGCCTGAGCCCGCGGGTTCGAGACCCGCCTGGGCAGCGAGACCTCATCTCTACAATAAATCAAAAAATCAGCTGGGCGTGGTGGCACATGCCTGTAATTCCAGCTACTCGGAAGGCTGAGGCGGAAGGATCACTGGAGCCCAGCAGGCCGAGGCTGCGGTGGCTGGGAGCGGCCACTGCACTCCAGTCTGGGCGACAGAGGGAGACTCCAACTCAAAAAAAAAAAAAAAAAAAGTTTTGTCTCATTTGCAAGCAATATATGCACAAGGCTAATGCAGCTTTTTTTCACTTAGTATCTTTTCACGACCTGTTCCCCCAACAACACACCATCTTCATCATTATCTCTGAATCTGGACCAGGTGAAGTGGCTCACGCCTGTCATCTCAGCACTTTGGGAGGCTGAGGTGGGAGGATCACTTGAGCCTAGGAGTTTAAGACCAGCTTGGGCAACATAGCAAGACTCTCTTCTCAACAAAAAAAAATTTTTTTTTTGAGTCTCACTCTGCCACCCAGGCTGGAGCGCAGCGGCACGCTCATGGCCACCCCAGAGTCGACCTGCTGAGCTCCACCATCCTTCTGCCTCACCTTTCCCAGTAGCCAGAGCTACAGGTGCGGGCTACCATGCCTGGCTAATTTTTTATTTATTACAGAGACAAAGTCTGGCCAAGTTGCCCAGGCTGGTCTCGAACCCACAGGCTCAGGCAATCCACTCACCTCGGCCTCCCAAAATGCTGGGATGACAGGCTGAACCACTGAGCCCAGCTTACCAAAAAACTCTCAAAAAGCTAACTAGACATGGTGGCGTGCGCCTGTAGTCTCAACTACTCAGGAGGCTGAGGCAGGAGGATTGCATGAGCCCAGAAGGTCGAGGCTGTGGTGAACTGTGATCATGCCACTACACTCCAGTCTGGAGGACTAAAAAAAAAAAAATTATCCCTAAAACTGTGTGAGGAATAGTCCTGAGAGGGGCAGTGGAGTTAGGTGGTTCAGACACCCGCCGGGGAGCTCAGGCCCTGCCTGGACATCCTGACTCTGCCTCTCAGCTGCTGAGCACCTGCAGGCAAGTCTCTTGGCCTCTCTGTGCCTCCGTGTCCTCATCTCTGGAATGGGGCTATGAAAAGTCCTTAATGAGTCAATATTTGTAAAATGCTTTGAAGGGGGCCAGCAAACGTGATGTCAGCATCTGGCATGCGGATTTTCGCCTCTGGTCAGCACTCTGGTCCGCCGCCCTCCTCTGGGCTGTGGGTCACACGGAGAACAGCACTGCACCGTGGCAGTTCCCAAAATAGGGTGCCACCCATGGCGGGGGGCGTCCTCCATGCGAAGCCCAGCTGCTCCTGCTTGCCTGCTGGGTGCTCCCGTGCAAACCGTTCTCTCTCCGTACCTCAGTTTCCTTGTCTGTGAAATGGAGAAGGTCGTCTCCTCCCTGCCTGTTATATGCAGAGGAAGCAAGGGAAGAAACAGGCACGAGAGGGAAGGAGCAGCCCGGGCGTCGGGGTGTTCTGGGATGAGGACATGGGAGAGGTTTGCAGTAGACGGCCCCCAGGGCTTGCTGAGTGACTGAATGAGAGAACCAAGTAAGCCAGCTGAGCGGAGCAAGGGTTCTGCTTCCCGCCCCAGCCTCAGCACCCGCCATCACCCCCTTCTTGAGGGCTGTGGGTGTCTGCTGCTCCCCGGACCCAGGCCTCCCTGGAGAAAGGACATGTCCTGTTCATGTCTGGGTCCCCAGCTCCCCGCTGGGCACAAAAGAGAAGCTTGAAGTAGGGCTGAGTGGGCCAGGCTCGGTGGCTCAGCCTGTCATCCCAGCACTTTGGGAGGCTGAGGCGAGTGGATGGCCTGAGCCCGCGGGTTCGAGACCCGCCCGGGCAACTTGGCAAGACCTCGTCTCTACAATAAATCAAAAAATTAGCCGGGTGGCAGCGTACCCCTGTAGTTCCAGCTACATGGGAGGCTGAGGTGGAAGGATGACCGGAGCCCGACGAGTCGAGGCTGCAGTGGCCGAGAGCGTGACACTGCACTCCAGCCTGGGCGACAGGGTGAGACGCCAACTCAAAAAAAGATGAAGAAAAAAAGATGAAGGGCTGAGTGAATGAGAGTGAGTGAAAGGACGGATGGACGACCGGATGTCGAGAGGCGTTACCAGACTGCGTGTCGGCCTCGCGGACGACCTGAGAAAGCGGCTTCCTGCCTGCCGGGCCTCAGACTTGGCCTGGAGTCTTGCGAGACCGTCGACGGCGCCGGAGAGCGGAGCCCGGTGTGTCACCGTGCGGAGGGCAGCGCCCCGCATGCTCAAGCCCATGCAGCCCGAGGAGGCTGCCAGGATCAGCCTGGGAGAGCCCTGGTGCCGGTGGGGCTTCCAGGTGGGCGTTGATGTCCTCCAGGTGAACGTCCGTGTGTTCCAGGTGAGTGCCAACGTCCAGGTAGATGTCTGTGTCCTCCAGGTGGGCGTGAATGTCCCCCGAGTGGGTCTGCGTCCTTCAGGTGGGGTCAGTTTCTGCCGGCTGGACACCAGGGTCCTCTGGACGGACACCCGTGCTCTCCGGTCGGGCTCGGTGGCCTCTGTGTGGGTGTCGTGGCCTCCAAGCAGGTCTGTCTGGAGTCGCCAGTCACCGCGCGAGCCCCCGTGATTTGGACACACACCCCTAGGCCACCCTGAGAGGGTGACATCCTGCACCGTCGTCCCAGGGGAAGCTTGTCGACACAGACGTCACATGGCTCTCGGCCAGCTCCCTGGGTAGAACGGGCGCTCCAGAGATCTCAAGGACGCCTCGCACGCGGTGTGTGGCGAGAGCGCCTGTCCACGCCTGGGCGTCTTCCCGGGTGGACAAGGGGCTCCAGCGCGGGTGCCTAAGAAGCGGAGCCCTCGCGGGTCAGCGCAGCCTCGGGCTGGAGGCTTCCCTGCCCTTTCCCCATCCCAGGGCCAGAGACAGAGCCCCGTCCCAGGACAAGGATGGCCTGACCTGGGTCCAATGGGAGGCCGGCCGTTCGGTGGGTGTGCTGAGGTGACAGCCGCCCGGGGGCTGGACTTTCGGCCGAGGCTGCTGACCCCTCCGCGGCAGGGATGCTCCCTCCTCTGTCAGCACGGCCTGGCAAGGCTCCCAGGACAGGGTCCCAGGCACCCAAGGAACCCAGACCCTGCCGCTAGTGTGTGCATAGGGGTGGGAGACGGAGGGAGGGAGGAGCGTACACACACTGGAATGCCTGCGGGACCCAGCGGGGGAACCTCTGGAACACCAAGCAGGGAGGCTGGCTCTTGGCTCGCCCAGTGGGAGGACAGGAGCTGGGCCTTCCACGCTGCTGGAGAGAACAGAGAAGGCTCGTTCGTCAGCCCTGGCTTCTGGGGCGGCTTGGCATTCCCTCTCCGGAGGCCAAGGGCACGCACCCCTGGACCCAGCCGCTCAAGCCTGGCGTCCACTCCTCCACGGGCACGAACGCATCGGAACAAGCGTGCCCAGCGGCCAGGTTGGCAAGACAGTGTGGTCTAGAAAACACCAGGGGACAGTGGGGTCCCCCCGGCTGTGGAGGACAAGGAGCGCTGGCCTGGCTGCTGTCACGTCGGGGTGTCCACGGCACAGCGCTCGTGACAAGGGGCAGGAGAGTCCCTGCGTCGGATGGAAGTGTGTCGAGGGTGGGGAACTGTTGGCACCGGCTGGCATGCTGCATGTGGGGGGGACCCAGAAGGAACCGGAATCACCTTTTGGGGGGCGGGCCCCTGGGAGTCCAGGCTTCTCCCGCCAGGTGAGTGTCCTAGGAACTCCTCAGCAGCTGTGGACCTGCGGGCATTGCTGTGAGGCTCTGCGTTGGCTTCGGTGAGTGTTTTTTTGGAGGGTCTTTCAACGCATTTGCCCATTTCATGATGGGGGACTGGCACGCGCCCCTGCCCACGCCGCGCTGAGCGTTCAGCCGTTTTTGACCAAAACAGCATGACCGATGTGCCCCACCCTCCCTATGCACCCGACCTCGCCCTGGGTGACTTTTTTTGTTTTGTTTGACCTGGATGAAAAAGTCCTCAAAGGGAAAGGTTCTGCCAATGTGGAAGAAATGAAACAGCAAATGGCAGAAGCCCTCAAAGGCAGCCACATGGACGATTTCAAAAACCGTTCTGGCTGGGTATGGTGACTCAGCCTGTCATCCCAGCACTTTGGGAGGCTGAGGTGAGTGGATGGCCTGAACCCGCGGGTTCGAGACCAGCCTGGGCAACTTTGCAAGACCTCATCTCTACAATAAATCAAAATTTGGCCGGGCGTGATGGCACTTGCCTGTAGTTCCTGCTACTTGGAAGGCTGAAGCAGAAGCATCGCCTGAGCCCAGCAGGTTGAGGGTGCGGTGGCCGTGAGTGTGCCCCTGCACTGCAGTCTGGGCAATGGAGTGAGACCCCGACTCAAAAATAATAATAATAATACAATATCAAAAGAGCAAAAAGGTAATTCATGGAATGGAAGGAAATATTTTCAAATCATAAAGATGATAGGAGATTGGCCATCCTTGGTGGCTCAGCCTGTCATCCCCGCACTTTGGGAGGCTGAGGCGGGTGGATTTTGCCTGAGCCCGTAGGTTTGAGACCAGCCCGGGCAACTTGGCGAGACTTCGTCTCTACAATAAATCAAGAATTGGTCAGGCGTGGTAGTTCTGGTTACTTGGAAGGCTGAGGCAGAAGGATTCCCAGAGCCCAGCAGGTCGAGGCTGCGGTGGCCAGGAGCATGCCACTGCACTCCAACCTGGGTGACAGAGCAAGACTCCAACTCAAAAAAATAAAAAAATAAAAACTGTTCTGAGCCATGGAAAAAGTATCTCAATGGGTGTATTGCCCCTGAAGTAGAGGACTTTGAAGGGGACGAAAGTGTAAACATAAGAATAAACAAACAATTTTTGACAAATGAATTCTGTTTTTTTTGGGGGGGTCCCCCTCCAATAACATGCTGTTTATTATGTTTCTAGTCTAGTCCCCACATTGGCATGGAAACCCCTTGAGGCAGGGACTCTTCTCTTTTTTTGTCGTTAGTGTTTCCAAAGCAGCTAGAACAGACTTTGTCACGTAGTAAGTGTTTAATAAATCACTATTGAATAAATGAATGAACAGACATTGTGTTCTGAATTGTCTGAATTTTGGCACAATGAACAAGGAGTTTCTTCATATTTAAAAAAGTAAAAAAAAAAAAAAAAACGGCCAGGTTCAGTGACTCACGCCTGTAATCTCACCACTTTGGGAGGCCAGGGTGGGAGGACGGCTTAAGCCCAGGAGGTCGAGGCTGCGGTGAGCTGTGATTGTGCCACTGCACTCCAGCTTGGGTGACAGAGTGAGACTTTGACTCAAAAAAAAGAAAGAAAGAAAAATTTTTTTTTTTTTTGAGTTGGAGTCTTACTCTGTTGCCCAGACTGGAGGGCAGTGGCCGCTCCCGGCCACCACAGCCTCGACCTGCTGGGCTCTGGCGATCCTTCTGCTTCAGCCTTCCAAGTAGCCAGAATTACAGGCACATGCTACCACGCCCGGCTGATTTTTTTATTTATTGTAGAGATGAGGTCTCGCCAAGTTGCCCAGGCGGTCTCGAACTTGTGGGCTCAGGCAATCCACTCACCTCAGCCTCCCAAAGCGCAGGATTAGAAAAGTTAAAAAAGGAAGCATGCTTTGGGAAATATAAAATTTCCATCTGTATTTTGTAGCTGAGAAAGATCTAGAAAGAAAAAACTCCAGGAGGGTGGCGTCTCAGGAGAGCCGGGGGGATGCCTGGTCTCAGAAACCCCTTCAGCTGACCTCCTGGAATCCCCAGCCCAGTTGCTCCCTGGCTGTGGACCCTGCTCTGGGCTGTGTGGCCTGGTCTCCGTGGCTGCCCCCAGGTGCATCGTAGCTCACAGACCCTCAAGCTCACGTCCACGGGGTCTTCTCCATCCAGGACAGGGTTGGGGTGCCCACTCCTGAACCTTCCTTGGAGAATCCAGGGAAACCTCAGACACCATCAGAGGACTCCAGGGAAACCCGAGGTGGAGCCCCTGGGGCCACCATCCAGATGCCGCTGTCCAGGGCTCTGTCCAGGGAACTTGCGCCTGCTGTTGGTTATGCACTGGGGAGAGGTGGACTTCATGGGCTCTCAGCCTCAGCCCAGGAAGCCAGCTGGCTGGGGCTGGAGGAAGCAGAGTGGTAAGGAGGGTGCTAGGCTCTCGCCCCATGGGGATCTAGGGTGGGGAGCTCCCTCCATCCTCAGAAGGAACGGGCAGGAGAAGCCGTGGTTCGTTGATGCCTCTCTGGCCCACAGAGCTGCCTGTGCTGTGTCGTGTGCAAAGCCTCATGCCCTGTCCTCGCACCTAGTTTTCAGATGTGGAGGCCACGGGGAGGTTCCATGGATGTCCGTCTCCCTGCTCGGGCGGAGGAGGCACTGGGGGACGCTGGGGGATGCTGGGGGACAGGAGGAGAGGCCCTATGTCTGGGAGAACCACCCCGGCTCCCACCAAGCCAAGGACAGAGCCTGGGTCTTAGGAGAAGATGGATGCCGGGTAAGCGCCGGCCTGCCAGGTTTCTCACGGTGGCCTTGGGACTCAGCTGGGCAGCATGGCCAGGGACCACGTAGACCCAACCCGACTTTGGCACACAGGGGCCTCCAGGGGTGCTCAAGATCGTCACTAGCATTGTCACCTCTGTAGGGATTCAGCTGGTGTGCTCGGCAGTGGGTGACCTCTTCGGGGCCTCCATGTGGCCTCAGGCCGTGGGTTTCCAGAGTCCACTCAAAAGACATAGCAGACCATGGCTGGGGCCCAGGCACCATGCAGCCCCCAATGTGTGGTGAGCGCTGGGTGCCAGCGGGGAGGACCCTGGGGGCAGAGGGTTCCAGGGAGGGGACCCTTTTCTTGATTCAAAACCAGGTTTGGCCAGGCGTGGTGGCTCACGCCTGTAATCCCTGCATTTTGGGGGGCCGAGACAGGAGGATTGCTTGAGCCCAAGAGTTTGAATCCAGCCTGGGCCACACAGCGAGACCCCATCTCTACAAAAAAAATGTTTAAATGAGCCGGGCACGGTGGTGCACGCCTGCAGGCCCAGCAACTTGGGAGGCCGAGGCAAAAAGATCATCAGCTGAACCCAGGAGGCTGAGGATGCGGTGAGCCATGATGGTGCCACTGCACTCCAGCCGGGGTGACAAAGTGAGGCCCTGACCAGTCACAAAAGATGTATATGTATATTGCCCAGAATATGGGCAAAAAATAGTTGAATGAATAGTTGATAGCGGTGATGATTGTACAACTTGTAGATACATGAAACCCACTAAATCATGTGCCTTAAATGGGTGAATTCTGTGATATGTAGATTAGATGTCAACAAAGTTGCAATAAAACAGGCAGGTGAGCCGGGCTCAGTGGCTCAGCCTATAATCCCGCGCCTTGGGAGGCTGAGGTGAGTGGATTGCCTGAGCCCG
>NW_007079711.1:13750-14764 GCF_000164805.1 Carlito syrichta | reverse complement strand
GCGGCCACTGCCCTCCAGTCTGGGCGACAGAGTGAGACCCCAACTGAAAAAAAAAAAAGGAAAAGAAAATGATCCCGCTGAGAGCCCTTGGTCTCTGCCCACCGCCCCCCACAGCAGGGCTGATGGGGGGTTTGGGGAGCATGGGGCCCCTGCAAGGGAGCTTCTGGCAAAACAGCAGAAGAAGAAACACCAGACCCCTGGGCCTGGAGTTTGCCCCAGGCGAGCCACCCGCCGAGCTTTCTTTTTAGGTCTCACTCTGTTGCCCAGGCTGGAGTGCAGTGGCACAATCATGGCTCACCGCAGCCTTGGCCTCCTGGGCTCAGGCGATCCTTCCTCTTCAACCTCCCGAGTAGCTGGGACTATGGTGCATACCATCATCCCTGACTCATCTTTTGACTTTTGTAGAGTGGTGAGGTCTCGCTAGGTTGTCCAGGCTGGTCTCAAACTCTTGGGCTCAGGCGGTCCTCCTGTTTCTGCCTCCCAAAGTGCTGGGATGACAGGTGTGAGCCACCGTACCCAGCAACTCACAAGCTTTTAAACACAGTCTTTCTTATACCTAGACAAAGCTACGTGCTGACAATATGGTGCCCCAGCAAGGAGAGACGTGGGGTCCCGGCTGTTCAACTCTGGCGTCCGCCCAGCTCCCTGGTGGAGTTGCCCACCCTGTCTGGCCTGCGCTGGGCAGGCTTGGGTATCACCCTCAGGCTGATGCCTGGGCCTCTGCCTCCGAGCCAACACCCACCTGCCTGTGTTTTTGGTTTTTTGTTTTTTTGAGTTGGAGTCTCACTCTGTCGGCCAGACTGGAGTGCAGTGGCCACTCCCGGCCACCGCAGCCTCGACCTGCTGGGCTCCGGCGATCCTTCCGCCTCAGCCTCCCGAGTAGCCGGAATTACGGGCGCGCGCTACCACGCCTGGCTAATTTTTTGATTTATTGTAGAGATGGGGTCTTGCCTACCCAGGCGGGTCTCGAACCCGCGGGCTCAGGCAATCCATTCACCTCAACCTCCCAAAGGC
>NW_007079711.1:13147-13730 GCF_000164805.1 Carlito syrichta | reverse complement strand
GGGGGGGGGGGGACGACGACGACAGGGGCACTGGCAGGCTCTTTCCCTCCAGTGACAGGCAGGTGAGATCAAACTCTGCCCAGACAAAAGGGACCCAGGTGAATGAATGCCCCAGCCGAAGGCAGGGCACCCTGGGAGCCGGACCTACACCCCAGAGGAACCCCCAACCTGGGGGTCAGAGGTCAGGGGCTGGGCTTAGATAATAGCCTCTCCTGTTCACCCAAAGCAAGACAGCCCAAGACTGGGATGAGAACCTTCCGGAGCCAAGCCGCGGGGAAAGTCACAAGAGATTGTGACCGACCTATAAGGAAAATGTCATTGTGGGGCAGAGACATTTCTTACATATGTGTGTGCACGTCCCCAGGAGACAGACACAATGCCTCCAAATAACCCCGTAAATAACTCCATGACGAGACTCTCTCGGGAACAGCCGGGCCAGCGTTTCCTACCAGCCTAATGACAGTCCCGCGATCTCAGCCTTTGGGGTGTGATCTGTCTCTAAAAGGATTTAAGATTCGAGAAAGAGCCGGGCTCGGTGGCTCAGCCTGTCATCCCGTGCCTTGGGAGGCTGAGGTGAGTGGAT
>NW_007079711.1:12775-13127 GCF_000164805.1 Carlito syrichta | reverse complement strand
GCCTCAGCCTTCCGAGTAGCCGGAATTACAGGCACGCGCTACCACGCCCAGCTGATTTTTTTGGTTTATCGTAGAGATGAGGTCTTACCAAGTTGCTCAGGCGGGTCTCGAACCCGCGGGCTCAGGCAATTCACTCACCCCAGCCTCCCGAAGTGTGGGATTACAGGCTGAGCCACCAAGCCCGGCTAGCAGGGTCATTTTCTAGTCCAGGTCTCATGGGGCAAAAGCCCCCGGCCCCGGCATCCTGGAGGCCGATAAGTGCAGGCCTCGCGGCTCAGGCAAGGAAAGCGTTAAAGGTGACACGGGGAAGGGTGGGGGGGAGTCAATGGCCGCCAAGCTGCAGGAAGGCGGG
>NW_007079711.1:8319-12497 GCF_000164805.1 Carlito syrichta | reverse complement strand
CTGCCCTCCAGTCTGGGTGACGGAGTGAGACTCCAACTCAAAAAACAAAAAGATTCGAGAAAGAAAACCCGGGGACCATTTAGCGGTATCGTGCAGGCCTCGAACAAACAGGCCATGGCCATGTCTACATGGGCTCCAAGTTCCCCTCTTTAAGTCAAGAGGGGGCTTGGCTTAAGCCTGTCTGTCTGTCCCCGAGTTGGGGGTAGATTGATCTTTTGGGGTCAGTTTTGTGGTGTAAAAGGGTGGGTGGGTAGGTAGGTCCAGGAGCTCAGGGTTCAGGGGGAGCCCTCCCTGGCTATGCGGGCTCCTTCCTCACGGATAGCCCTGGGGGGCGGGGGAGAGGAAGGCTCTTATGTGTCCCGAGGTGTCCATTTTAAAAAGGTCCCCACCCAGCACAGTGGCTCATGCCTGTCATCCCAGGACTCTGGGAGGCCAAGGTGGGAGGATCACTTGAGTCCAGGAGTTCAAGACCAGCCTGGGCAATATAGCGAGACCTTGGCTCTACAAAAAATAAAAAATCCACCAGGTGTGGTGTTGGCACGTGTTTGTACTTCCAGTTACTCTGGAGGCTGAGGCAGAAGGATCGCCTGAGCCCAGGAGGTCGAGGCTGCAGTAGCTGTGATTATGCCACTGCACTCCAGCCCGATGACAGAGTGAGACCTGGACTCAAAAAAAAAAAAAAAAAAGAGGCCGGGCTTGGTGGTTCAGCCTATAATCCTGCACTTTGGGAGGCCGAAGTGAGTGAATTGCCTGAGCCTGCAGGTTGGAGACCCGCCTGGGCAACTTGATGAGACCTCATCTCTACAATAAATCAAAAAAATTAGCCGAGCGTGGTAGCGCGCGCCTGTAGTTCCAGCTACTTGGAAGGCTGAGGCGGAAGGATCGCCAGAGCCCAGCAGGTCAAGGCTGCGGTGGCTGGGAGCAGCCACTGAACTCCAGTCTGGGCGACAGTGAGACTCCAACTCAAGAAAAAAAAAGAAAGATCACCACGGTGGCACTTGCTTCGAGGTCTGGGTTGAGGAGTGTAAAACAGCAACTCATGGGGTCAATTTCCTGTGAATCTGAATCCAGCCCCATGGTCCACACATGACGTGTCCCTGCCTGGGCTCTGTCTTAGCGCCTTTCCTGGGCAGAGCTGACACCAGAGAAGAGAGACAGCATGTGCAGAGCACAGGGCAAAACTGCAGATATCTGTCCTGGTCCCTTGCAGTGGCATCTGGGCCTCCCAGGGAACGCTTTGCATGCCAACTCTCTCATTAATCACTCATGGAATACCCATTCCCAGTAAAAATCAAATCAGGCCGGGCGCGGTGGCTCACGCCTGTCATCCCAGCACTTTGGGAGGCCAAGGCAAGAGGATTGCCCGAGCCTGGGGGTTCGAGACCAGCCTGGGCAACCTGGCAAGACCTCGTCTCTACAACAAATCAAAAAATTAGCCAGGTGTGGTGGCACGTGCCTGTAGTTCCAGCTTCTTGGAAGGCTGAGGCAAAGGATCGCTGGAGCCCAGCAAGTCGACGCTGGGGTGGCCATGAGCGACCCCCTGCACCCCAGTCTGGGTGATGGAGTGAGACTCCGACTCAAAAAAAATAAAATAAAATCAGCTGGGCACAGTGGCTCACACCAGTAACCCCAGCACTTTGGAGGAGGCTGAGGCAGGAGGATCGCTTGATTCCAGGGGTTTGAGACCAGCCTGGGCAACATAGGAAGACCTCGTTTCTACAAAATAAATTTAAAAATCAGCCAGGCCTGGTGGTGTGCACTTGTAGTCCCAGCTACTCGGGAGGCTGAGACTGGAGGTTGACATGAGCATAGGAGGTCGAGACTGAGGTGAGCCGTGAGCATGCCACTGCACTCCAGCCTGGGCGACAGCAAGACCCCAACTCATAAAACAAATCAAATCAAGCAATAAAATAAAACAAAGTAAAAATCAAATCAAGAGCAAAATAAGCACCAAGGATCAGAACTGAAGGCCGCCTCCGCCCCCCCCCCCGTTTGCACGTCGTCCCCAGAGGCGACACCCCTGCAGCTTCCCGCTGGCCCTTCAGAAGTGCCCCATGAATGAGTCACGGGCACGAAACCCCCAAGGGCAGCCAATGTGGACCTGGGACTTGGACCGTCTACGCACTGTCAGCCACGACAGCACCTGACATGTCCCCGTTTTATAGAGGTGGCACTCGAGGTCAACAGGCCAAGTCTACTTAGGCCAGAAGCGGCAGAATCCGGGTGCCAGTCCCGACAGGCTCCCACTCTGGGTGCTGGCATGCAGTTGTCCCTGTGTCAGATCTCAGCTCCAGCCACTACTCACCCGAGGCCACATGGCACGGCCTGGTGAGGCCCCAGCGGCCAGCATGGGGTGTTTCCAGTTCAGTGCCCTGCTGAGTGATGCCACTCGAAAACATTTCTTTTTTTTTTGTAGAGGCCGGGTCTCGCCAAGTTACCCAGGCTGGTCTCGAACTCCTGGGCTCGAGTAATCCTCCTGCCGTGGCCTCCCAAAGTGCTGGGATGACAGGCATGAGCCACTATCCTGGGTGGGGATCTTTTTTAAAATGGACATATCAGGACCAGAAAGAGTCTTCCTTCCAACCCCCTACCCCTAGGGCTCCCACAAAACTGGGGAGGGCTCCCCCAAGCCCTGGGCTCCTGGACCCACCTACCCTTTTCCACAACAAAACTGACCCTGAAAGATCCATCTGTCCTACCTCGGCCTCCCAAAGTGCTGGGATTACAGGCTGAGCCACTAAGCCCGGCTTATTTCTTTCTTTTTTATTTTATATTTTATTTTATGAGTTGGGTCTCACTCTGCCACCCAGGCTGGAGTGCAGTGGCACAATCACAGCTCACCGCAGCCTCGACCTCCTGGACTCAGGCAATCCTTCCACCTCAGCCTCCCAAGTAGCTGGGACTAGGGGCACACCACCATGCCCAGCTGATTGTTAAAATTTATAGTAGAGACAAGGTCTCACTATGTTGCCCAGGCTGGTCTTAAACTCCTGGGCTCAAGCAATCCTCCCGCCTTGGCTGGCCCAAAGCACTGGGATTGCAGGCGTGAGCCATGCCTGGCCTCTCAGTTTTCCAAGCTGCCCTGGTGGCCGTGTCTGTTGGACAGACTCCCCTTGAGTCTGAAAAGTGCCTTAAAGCGATCTCTATGCGTCTGATGAGTCATTCGTGCATGGGTCATTTTCTAGTATACCATTTTTCCGGAGTTTTGCCAAGTGAAAAAATCCATAGAGGCCAGCCCACCCAGCCAGTGGATGACGGGGACGAAGCTGTCTGTCCCCTCACCGTCCCCTGGGCAAGACCCATAGAATGGCCTTTTCCCTCCATTTTTTCCACTCAAATGACCAACATTATCAGGGCAAAGGATGCCATGAGGATGCCGTTTGGTCATTCACGGGACGTCTAGGGGAACTGACTCCAGGCCAAACGCGGGCAGGGTCCTTGGGGAAGCAGAGGCGGGCAGGCCAGTCCCAGCCTGCTTGGGAGCTCACAGCTGTGGGTGACAAGGACAGGCAGCCTCCCGTTGGCAGTGCAGTGACCCCCACGAGAGCCAGGAGGAGGGACCCCTGACCCAGCGGGGGAAGCACAATGGCGAGAAAGGGGGTTCAGGCATCCCCCCTTGAGGAGGGACTCTCTCCGCCGGATCTTGAAGAACAAAAGGATCTAGAAAAACCAGAAGGAAGAAGGAGAGACAGCAGGTGCTGCGAGCACCCGGGACAGAGACCTCTGAGGAGGGAAGAACCAGAGCTCACCGGGAACATTGAGGAACTGACAGGAATGGGTCAAGGTCAAGGAGGAGCTGGAGAGACAGACGGAGCCAACCTGTGGCCCAGGCCAAGGGCGAAGTGAGGATTTCACCCAAAGATGAGGGGGCAGCCCAGGCTCAAAGGATGGAAGGATGCAGGAGCGTCCTTGAGGGGGGAACCAGGGCAGCTGTTGGGTAGGTACAGGCCAGGGTCTCACGTGGTGGCTACAGGGCTGTCCTCAGCCCAGTCCCTGTGAGGGGCTTCCGTCTCGCCAGCCTCTCAAAGTTGGGAAATGAAAAACCTTTCTCCTCTAAGGAAGTAAGCAGGGCAGGGTGCGGTGGCTCACACCTGGAATCCAAGCACTTTGGGAGGGGGAGGCGAGAGGAAGGCTTGAGCCCAGGGGTTCGAGACCCGCCTGGGCAACTTGGCAAGACC
>NW_007079711.1:0-7739 GCF_000164805.1 Carlito syrichta | reverse complement strand
CGGGAGCGGCCACTGCACTCCAGTCTGGGCGACAGAGTGAGACTCCAACTCAAAAAAAATAAAAAGATTCTCACCTGACACAGTGGCTCACACCTGTTATCCCAGCACTTTGGGAGGCCAAGGGGGGGAGGATCGCTTAAGTCCAGGGGTTCAAGACCAGCCTGGGCAACATAGTGAGATCTTGTCTCTACCAAAAAAAAAAAATTAAAAATTAGCTGGGCCATGGTGGTGTGTGCCTGTAGTTCCAGTTACTCAGGAGACTGAGGTGGAACGATCGCCTGAGCCCAGCAGGTCAAGGCTATGGTGGCCGTGATGGTGCCTCTGCACTCTGGCCTGGGCAACAGAATGAGACCTCCGACTCGAGAAAAAAAAGTGAGCGTCTGTGTGCCCGCTGCTCCTTCCCGACCTCACTCACTCACTGTCTTTGCTGGGTTGGGACTTCCGGCTGCGGGGTCCCGTCCAGGGAGGTGCGACATTTCCCCAGGGTCACAGAATCAAAGGCGGCTTTGAGGGAAGCCACATCTGAAGGGCGTCACTTTGATTTGTGGGGAGGCTGGCAGAACAGGGCAGGGTCGTTAGGTCTGAGTCAGATTGGGAGGACGGAAGCTGGTCCCCAGAAACTGCCCAATGCCTTGGCAACGTGGTCCTCCAAGCTAGCCAAAGAGCATCCCTGGAGGGGATCCCGAATGCCCCTTCGAAAGTCCTAGAGAGAAGTGAGAGGGCATTGACCGCCGGTCACCGGGGCCCTGAGGTCACACAAGCCCCAGAGATTCCCTCCCTGAAAACCCCATGGCAGCAATGCTCTCAGCTTTCAGGCTCTCCCCTCAGCTTAAGGAACAGTATCAGAGGAGGTCAGCCCTGGTGTGGAGGGTGGGTGTACCCCCCAGGAACTTGGGCAAAGGCGAGACTCCTCCGCACCTGCTCTTTCTTTCTTTCTTTCTTTCTCTCTCTCTCTCTCTCTCTCTCTCTCTCTCTCTCTCTCTCTCTCCCCCCCCCCCCCCTCTCTCTCTCTCTCAAGTTAGAGTCTCACTTTGTCACCCAGACTGGAGTGCAGTGGCACGCTCCCAGCCGCCACAGCCCCGACCTGCTGGGCTCCGGCCATCCTTCCACCTCAGCCTTCCAAGAGCTGGAACTACAGGCGTGTGCTACCACGCCCAGCTCATTTTTTAAATTTATTGTAGAGACTAGGTCTGGCCAACTTGCCTGAGTGGGTTTTGAACCCATGAGCTCAGGCCATCCACTCACCTCAGCCTCCCAAAGTGCTGGGATAACAGGCTGAGCCACGGAGCCCAGCCGCGCCTGTGTTTTCTAAACTCGGAAATCGACATCAGAGCTGACAGCTGGGGCAGAAAAGAGGATCTGGGCGATTCCGGAAAGTTCCAGATGAACCTGCCGCTCCCTCCTCCACCCCTCGAGAGAGACTAGGGATCTGAGCCCATCGATGCCAGCTCTTGTGCTTTAGTTCAACACAGCCCAGCTCAGGTGGGGGCAGCCAGTCTGCCTCCCCCCAGCGCCTTGAGAGTACTTTTTCTTTCCTATTTTTCTACTTCTTAGAGACAGGGTCCCGCTTTGTCGCCCAGGCTGGAGTTCAGTGGTGCAGTCATGGCTCTCTGTAACCTCCCACTCCTGGCCTCAAGCGATCCTCCCTCCTCGGCCTCCCAATGTGCTGGGATTACGGACACAAGCCACCGCACCTGGCCTCTGGAGCGCACGTTTTCCATATGTCCCCGATTCTCCACCGGCCGCTTCCCACCTCGCCGTCCCTGCCTCGTGCCCACGGTCCCAAGCGTCCTGGTCACACCGCACACAGGACAGTACTGAAGCGAGGCGGACGAGGCCCACCCGCCAGCCTGAGTGGGCTGCACTGTCTGAGCCGCTGGGGACAGGAGAGGGGACTTGGAATCAGGGCCGAGTGGAGGGAGCAGGGGGAGGCCCCAGGAGGGAGGCCCAGGAGGAGGGACGGGCATGTGCAAAGGCAGGGAAGGACAGGGCAGGGGACACAGGGTGACTGTGGGGGGGTCACCCCCTCCAGGCCAGCCAGACCCAGCAGTAGCCAGACCCCACGGTGAAAGGGGGTGGGGGTGTGCTATACCTCCTTCCCTCCACCCCAACACCCCACAGAGCTGGAGGGGACACCTCACTGTTTGCACTTGTTTGGAGCTGAATTGTGTCCCCTCAAAATGTGTATGCCAAAGCCCTAACTCCAGGACCTCAGAGTGTGATTACCGTTGGAGACGGGGTCGTTCCAGAGGTGATCAAAGCCAAGTGGGATCTTTTTCTTTTCTTGAGTCAGGGTCTCACTCCGTCATCCAGACTGGAGTGCAGTAGCACAGTCACAGCTCATGGCAGCCTCCAGTTCCTGGGCTCAAGCGATCCTCCCTTCTCAGCCTCCCGAGTAGCTGGGATGGGACTATAGGCGCGTGTTACCACGCCTGGCTGATTTAAAATTTTTTTTTGTAGAGATGAGGTCTCACTCTGTTGCCCAGGCTGGTCTTAAACTCCTGGGCTCAAGCCATCCTCTTGCTTTGGCCTCCCAAAGTGTGGGGAATACAGGCGTGAGCCCTGGCTCCCGGCCTTAAGTGGTCCCTAATCCCATCTGACTGGGGTCCTATAACAGGAGGCGATTGAGCACAGTCACACACAGAGGCCAATGTGTGAGGACACAGGGTGGGGACGTCTGTCTACAAGCCATGCTCTGTGTGTGGCCCCATGCCAGGCACTGGGGTGGGGTAGAGGCCGGCGGCTACCCTCGGTCTTATGCAGAGGAAAGAGGTTTCTGTCCCTGGACCTTGGGGCCCTCTGATCCCTCCTCTGCTCCACCCAGAAAGATTCCTCCTGTAAGTCTCATCATGGCCCGTGACAGCCAAATAACGAGAAAACAACCCAGATGTCCATCCGTGGATGAACACATCAGAAAAACGTGGTCTATTCACACAATGGAATATTATTCAGGCATAAAAAAGCCTGAAAGCGGCCAGGCACAGTGGCTTATGCCTGTCATCCCAGTCCTTTGGGAGGCCGAGGAGGGCGGATCGCCTGAGGCCAGGAGTTCGAGACAAGCCTGGGCAATGTAGAGACTCTGTCACTCCAAAAAAAGAAAAAAAAAAAAAAGCAACAAAGCATGACACCTGTTATCATATGGATAAACTTCAAACATTGCTCTCCGTGAAGGAGGCCGGACGCAAAGGCCATGCAGGGACGATTCCATTCAGAGGAAATGTCCAGGACAGGAAATGGACAGGGACACAGGTGAGATGGGTGGCTGCCGGGCCTGGGTGATGGCTGAAAGGTATGGGGTTTCTTTCTGGGATGATGGAAGGTTCTGAAACTGGTGGTGGCCTCCTGGGTGAATATGCTAAAAGCCATCGAATTGTGTCCCCTAAAGGGGTGCATTGCATCGTATGTGAATTCCAGTTCAATAAAGTTCTTTGGAATTAAAAATATTGGCTGGGTGTGGTGGCTCATGCCTGTCATCCCAGCACTTTGGGAGGCCGAGGCTACTGGCTTGCCTGAGCCCGGGGGATTGAGACCAGCCTGGGCAACTTGGTGAGACCTCGGTTCTAGCATAAATCAAAATTAACCCAGGCATGGTAGCGTGCGCCTGTAGTTCTGGCTACTTGGAAGGCTGAGGCGGAAGGATTGCCGGAGCCCAGCAGGTTGAGGCTGCGGTGGCCATGAGCGTGCCACCGCACTCCAGCCTGGGCAACAGAGTGAAACTCCTACTCAAAGAAAAAAAAAAAAGAATTAAAAATATTAAAAGAGGCCAGGTGCTCACACCTGTAATCCCAGCACTTTGGGAGGCCGAGGTGGAAGGATTGCTTGAGGCCAGGATTTGAGACCAGCCCGGGTAAAATAGCAAGACCCCGTCTCTATTAAAAAAAAAAAAAATTAGCTGGGCTCGGTGGCTCAGCCTGTAATCTTGTGCCTTTGGGAGTCTGAGGTGAGTAGATTGCCTGAGCCCGCGGGTTCGAGACCCACCTGGGCAGAGAGACCTCATCTCTACAATAAATAAAAAAAAATCAGCCGGGCATGGTAGCGCGTGCCTGTAAGTCTGGCCACTCGGAAGGCTGAGGCGGAAGGATCGCTGGAGCCCGGCAGGTGAGGCTGCGGTGGCCGGGAGCGGCCACTGCGCTCCAGTCTGGGCGACAGTGAGACTCCTACTCGAAAAAAAAACAAAAAAACCCCCACGTAATCAATGAATTAATATAATTAAAAGAGAAACAAAGACTCAGATGGCCACACCCATAGGCCCCCAGGCTAAGAGCCACCCCTCTGGGTCCCTCCTGTGCCCCCACAGGCCACCCCGCTCTGTGATGCCCCTGAACCTGACTGCCATTCTGGAGCTGAGCCCAGCGCAAGGCCCTGTCTGTATGTGGAGGGGGTGGGGCTCCCTCTTTCAGGGTTCGAGCCCTGAAGGTTCAGCAACCCTACCACCCCTCTGGCTCCGGACACTAAAGCGGCCCTGGCAAGGTGCCCGCTGTGTCTCTCTCCAGCCCCAGCTGGCAGATCCTGCTGGTGCTGGGGCCAGGCTCTGGAGGGGGGTGGCCCTGGCCGGTTCTGGGACCATTTTTGCTGCGTTAAGCTTCCTCATCTACAAAGTGGGGGTACCTATCATAGCGTATGGGCAGCTCTCACAGAAGAGGAGAAAAGGGACCCTGCATTTTGTCCTCCTGAGAAAATACAGTCAAGCAAGCCACCGTCCCTGGGCTGGCTGCAGAGGCTGTCTGTCCTCCTGACCCGCTGGGTGGCCGGGAGTCCCCTTGGCCTCCATTGGCCCATCTGCACCTGGGGAGGGCATCTAGGTGTCCACCCAGAGGCAGCTCCCAGCAGGCAGGGAACTGGTCTCGCTGGTGTGGGGACCCACCTTTCCAGTTGCCCCCTAATGTCTGGGATAGATCGGGATGGGGCAGAGGACACAGGGTTTCCCTGTCACTCCTGCCCAGGCCCAGGACGCCGGAGTCCAGGGTGGGAGGCTCCAGTCACCTCCTCTCGGCTGTGTGACCTCGGGCAGACACCTCACCTCTCTGAGCCTCCGATCCGCTCTGTAAGGCAGGGCTGATCAGGGCTGCTCCGGGGATTTCAGGGGCCCATGGGCTGCCTGGGGCCCGGGCAGGGCAGGTCTCGCTCCCGCTGCTCTCAGGGTGGCGTGGGCACAGTCTGGGGCTGGAGCCAGCGCCACATCTAACAGTCCCGGCCGGCCAGCTGGGGCCACGCCCCGGGACGCCATCCTCTGCCCTCTCTTCCCTGGCCCTCCCTGCTCTTTCTCCCGGGAAAGGGGCTGTGGGCGAGGGGCCTCGACCCCAGGGACCACCAGGGCTGGGAGGGGCTCTGGGGGAGAGGCGCCCGGAGCAGCGGTTCCGGGACTGGCGGGAGGAGGGCGTGGGCCGGGCCCGGGGGTGTCCGGGCTGGGGTCTGGAAGAGGCCAATTAGTCAAATGGAGGCAGTTGACCATTTGGAAGCAATTAACAGGGTCGCTATTACCCGCGACGCGCCCCCCCAGCTGGTTCCGCACGGGAGGGGGCGGGGAGGGGTCGCCGCGGGGTGGGGGCAGCAGGCCCCTGCCCCTGCTGGGCAGATGTGGGGGTCCGGCGCCCCTCCCCGGGCGGGGCCCGCACAACCAGGGACCTGGCAGCTGGGCGTGGGGCGCCCAGGCCGCGGGGCAGAGTCCAGGGGGCATCCTGGGCTGGAAAGATAGGGGGATTTCGACGAGGAGGAGGAAGGGCTCTGGGTGGGTGAGCACAGGGGTGGGACGTGGCCTCTGGGCATGCAGGTGGGTGGGTGCTGGGCCGAGGGGTCCAGGCTTCTGCCACCAGGGGAGGCCAGTGGAAAGGCTGGACAACCGCCACGGCCAGGGCCCGGGGGGGGGAAATCGTGGCCCTGGGGAGTGTGGCTGCCTTAAAGAAGTGACACTCCCCAGAATGCCAGGCGCTGGTCCAGGGCCGCCAGGAGAGACCTCAGGCAGGGACCGTGGCCGTCTCAGCAAACTGCAGGTGTGCCCCTTTCCTCTCCAAGGCACTGAGGTTTGCATGATAGCTCTGGTCCCATGGGCGCGCACTGCACAGCACGGTGGCGGGGGTGGTTCCGCCAAGTTCCTGCCACGAAGTTGGGGCCCTGAGAAGCCAGAGGGGTGGGGCTCCGTGCCAAGGCCCCACGGCAAGGAAGTGGTGAGCCATTCACTCATTTACCCATTCATTCATTCACTTGAACGTTTGCACTCAGCGGCCAGTGGGTGGGGTGCTGCCTGGAGCTGAGGGGACACCGTGAACAAAGCCAGTAGAACCTCCCACCCTCTTGTGCAGGAGCGGCACCTCGGACCCCTGCTCTGGGCTGGCAGCCTTCACCCGCGTGCCAGGGCACAGGTGGTGGGCAGAGGCTGACCGCAGGGGGCAGGGTTGGAGACCAGCGCTAGGGAGTCTCTCTGTAGTCTTTGGGAGACCAGTGGCCAGGGAGTCTGGGACCCCCTGGGGGCCCGGGCCTGGAGCGATAGGACAGTTGGCCCAGATTTTTCTGCTCTGCAGAGGAGGCTGGGCCTGTGTTGGCAAGGGATATCTGAGGTCCTGTCCTCCCGACCCTGTGCTGTCTCCCTCCAGCCTCCCGCTTTTCTTCTCTGATCAACATGTAGGGAGGCAGCTGACTGCCATGAAGAAGGCTCCCACCTGTCATCCTGGCACTTCTGGAGGCCAAAGCAGGAGGCTTGCTTGAGCCCAGGAGTTCGAGACCAGCCTGGGCAACCTAGCGAGCCCTTGTCTCTGCAAAAGAAAAAAAAAATTAACCAGGGGCGGTGGTGCGTGCCTGTAGTCCCAGCTACTTGGGAGGCTGAGGAGGGAGGATCGCCGGAGCCCGGGAGGTCGAGGCTGCGATGAGTCATGATCGAGCCACTGCACTCCAGCTTGGGTGACAAAGTGAGACCCCAATACACACACACACACACACACACACAGAGGACAAAGAAAAAGAAGGCATTGGGGACATGACACCCCTCGTGTGGCCCTTCTTAGGGAGTTCAAGTGACCAGTAAGGAGGCCCCCCCGGGTAAGTTCTCCTCTCGGCTGTCCTGGGTGGCTTCCCTGGGGCTGTCCTCTGTCCTCTGTCCCCTGTAATGAAGCTCCCATCCCTTGGAGTCTGAGGCCCCAGCAGTTCGGTGGCCTGGTCTTTGGCCGGTTCAAGGGCTCTCACAAGCCAGCCCTGGGGCAGTGACTAGACAGACCAGGACAGAGGGACTCGGTGACAGTGTGGGGATGACAGCCCAGGAGGGCCCCTCAGGCTGGGCGCACGCTGGAGTGGGCTCCAGAGGACAGGCTGCCCTGTGTGGAGCGGTGGTGGTCAGATGTGCCCCGTGGGAGTGTGTCCTGGCTGCAGGGGCCCTCGAGAGTCTCTCAGTGTCCGGCACACTTGCCAGGACCCCAAGCCGGATGCAGACAGGGGGGAGATGCAGGCTGCCGCGTCCCTGGTGGGCTCTGCACCAAGGCTGTGGCCTGCACTGCTGGGCCCCACGAGGTGCCCCACCGCGGAGGGCAAAGCCTGCGCTGCATGCCCTGGGTGCTGGCCGGGGCCACTGGGGGCAGAGGCCAGGGCGGCAAGGGAGGGGCGTGGGCATGTGGCTTTCCCCAGCAAGATCCCAAGCCCCTCTCCACGGGACTCCCAGGCAGACAGGGCTCTCTGGGATGGGCCCTGACCCCCGTGCAGCCCCGGGCCCAGTCTTCCCTCTGGGCCTCTCTCGCCGCGAATCGCCCCTCTCG
>NW_007079710.1:0-1474 GCF_000164805.1 Carlito syrichta | reverse complement strand
CACTCCTCAGCCTCCCAAAGGCGCGGGATTACAGGCTGAGCCACCGAGCCCGGCTGATAATATTTTAATATAGTTTTTAGATGACCTCACATGTGTCTTAAATGTTCATAAATGTATAGATCACTATGTTCATTTTTTTCTACCATCACTAGACATCATAATGTTTATTTTTAGGAAAATAAATACAGGTTTGTAGTTTGTAATTAGTCAAATTGAGTTAAGTTCAAAAAATAGCAAAAATGAAATAAGAGTAAATGTTATAAGCTACTTAATAAGTTACTTTTGTAATTACTCCATTACAAAAAGAGACATATTTTTATATGCATTGAAGTAGTCTTTAAGTATACATTTATATATGCCTTAAATAACATATTAAAAAGTAAAAGTGTTTTGATTTCAGGACAGATTAATTTCATTTACAAATTGGGAGTCTTTTTTAAAAAAAATTAAGTACATTAATTAAAGAAATGTTTTCAATTAAAACCAAAGTTTCAAAATTTATCATAAGTAGGCCAGTTTCCAATGTCTCCAGACTTGTCTTCTAAATATTTTTCAACAATCTGAAAATGATAAAAAAATTGAATTTAATAACAAACAAGCAAATAAAACAAACCCAGAGGCCATAAAGATAAACTAGTCACACCATCATGAGCATGACACATATTTTATGTCACAAAAAAAGTTTGTATTTCCCAAAGATAACTAAAATAATGTATTTGCTTCCTTTCAAAATAACATTACCTCATTTAAAAGCACTTAGGATATACAATTATTTTCCTAAGATGCTAAATTATTTTAATTGACTTCTATTCCTTTTCTCTATTGTTAAGTGAACATGCTTTGTGACATACTTGTCACATTGATGGGGAAAGGCTGGCTCTTTATATATTGTCCCATGTTTACTTCTTCACAGCAAGCTAGGACTCATTAACTCATAAACTCACTGGTGCTAAAGTCACATTTTTATGTATCCAACTGTTTCAAATAGAGGCCAATAAACAGTAAGTCAGTCATTTAGAGCCTGATGCTCTGTGTACCCTGCAAAACTGCTCCCATCATTTGCTAGCTATAGATCTGATAAACCCCAAAGTCATAAATGACTCCAAGCTGCTGCTGCACTTTAGAACTCTGACCCAGAGACCCTCCATCTCTCTCCTAAGCAACATCACCTGCACATGAAGCCTCATTTCTCATCTTCCCCTCATCCCCAGCAGCACATTGCTTTCTTCTCCTTCTGAATGGTGGCCTCTGGAGGTATCATGTTATAAGAGACTTCTCCCACATGCAAATCTGTCAAAAATGTAGCCCAAATGAATGCCTTGTGTGCTAGTGCCACCTCATAGTCATTGCTTTTTCCTTATCAGTTTTTCTTTTTATCCTTTGAACTTACTACAATACTTTTAGGTAAGAAAGAAATAAACAATTAACGTTACTGAATGTAAATGAAAAATCTCAGTCCCTATATAATATCAGT
>NW_007079709.1:0-5021 GCF_000164805.1 Carlito syrichta | reverse complement strand
TTTTTTCTTTTCAGCACGTTTGAGTTCCTTGTAGATCCAAGATGTTAAGCCTTGGACATCCTTTTCAATGGTTGTCTCAGTGACTGGCATTTCTTCACGATGGGTTACCCAGTGACTACCTCTCCTATCTAGTCATTGCCACAGTGAACAGCCCTCCTCTGTGTTGGTATCCAAGTGACTAGCCGTCCTCTAAGAAGTGTGCTCCCATGACTGTCCTTCCTCTGTTATGGGGGCCTCTATGGCTGGCTCCACTCTGTAATGGGTGTCCCAGTGACTGTCTCCAATCTGTGATTGGTTCCCCAGTGCCTGGGCCTTCTGTCTGATCAGACCCCACAGTGACTGACTTTCTCCCTGATTGGTGCCTCAATGTCTCGCCCGCCTCTGTAATGAGTGCCACAGAGAATGGTTCTCCTCGCTATTGGTGTCTGGGTGACTACATGACTTCTGTAATTGGCACTCCAGAGATTGGGTATCCTCTGTGATGGAATCTCCAGTGAATGACCCTCCTCTACGGTGTGTACTTAGTAACTGACACTTCTCTGTGAAGGGTGCCTTGTGACTGGCTCTCTTCTGTGATAGCAGTCTCAGTAACTATCCCTATTTCTGTGATAGTGATCCCAATGATTAGCCCTAATCTGTACTGGTGCCTCAGTGACTAACTCTTGTATGTAATACTGTCCCAGTGAATGACATTTGTCTATGATTTCTGCCTCAGTGAGTTTCCTTCCTCTGTGTTTGGTTCCTAATTGACTGGTCCTCCTCTGTGCTTGGTGTTCCAGTGATTCTCTTTCTTCTGTATTTGGATCCCCAATGGCTTACCCTTATCTGTGATAGGTACCCCAGTTACTGGCCTCTTCTGTTTTGGGTGCCCCAGTTGTCTAGCTCTGTCTGTGATGAGTGTTATCGTGATGGGTGTCCCAGTGACTATTCTTATCTGTGATAAGTGCACCAATAATTTCCTTTCTTCTATTACGTGTTCCCCAGTGACTGGTTCTCCTAAATAATTGGTGCCCCAGTGATGGATCCTCTTCTGGAATGGGAGGCCCGGTTACTCAGTTCACTCCAAATGTATGGCCCAGTGACTAGCCATTTTCTGTGATTGCTATCCCAGTGACTGACTCTCCTCCAAAATGGGTGCAGCAGTGACTCTTCCTCCTCTGTAATGGTTGCCCTAGCAACTGACCTTACTCTGTAAAGTGTGCTCCAGTGATTGGCCCTCTTCCATAATGGATTCTATATATAATGTCTATCCTCCCTGATGACGTCCTCATAGTCTAGGCTACCTCTGTAATGGGTGCCAAAGAACTGTTCCTCTTCTGTGATTGGTGTTTCTGTGACTACCCAGCCTCTATTATGGGTGCCTAATTGACAAAATTTCTTCTCTGAGGAACTCCTCAGTGACTACACCTCCTTTTTTATGGGTAGACGGTGACTGACATTCCTATGACAGGTACCCCAGTGACTAGCCTTCTCCTGGAATAGCTGACCCCGTGATTGGTTCTCCTCTGTGATGTGCCTGGCTCTTCTCCATGATGTGTGCCTCAGTGACTGTCTCTCTTCTGTGATGGGCACACCAGTGATTAGCCCTTTTTCTGTGATGGGTGCTACAGTGACTAGCCCCTCTGCAAAATGGATTCCCCGGTGACAGGCCCTATTCTGAAATTATAGCTCCAGTGACTCAGCCTCCTCCACAAAGGGAGCACAATGACCATCCAACTTCTGTGATGGGTGTCCCAGTGACTGGCCCTCCTCCAAAATAGGTGACTATGTGACTTACCCTACTCTGTGATGAGTGTCCCAGTGTCTGATCAGCCTCTGTGATGGGTGTCCCAGTGATTGGGAATCACCATAGTGAGTACCCCAGTAACTACCTTTGTAATGGTGGCCCCAGTAAATGGACCTCTACGTTGATAGAAGACCTAGAGACTGGACCTCTTCTCTAATATATGTCTCAGTGACTGACCTTTCAATGTGATGGGCACCCCAATGACTGGACTTCTGTGTTAGCAGTTCCAGTGACTATTCCTACTCTATGATGAGTAACCCAGTGGCTGGCCCGCTTATAACTGTCCCAGTGACTTGACCTCCTCTGTGATGGAGTCCTCAGTGACTGACCCTCCAGTGTTTTGTGCCTCATTGACCCTCCTCTCTTATCAGTGCACCAGTCACAGACTCTCCTCTGTAAGCAATCCCCCAATAACTTGCTGTTATCTGTGAAGGGATCCTTAGTGACTAGCCACCTCTATGTTTGGTACCCAAGTGAATGAATCTTCACGTTATGGATGCTTCTTTGACTGGCTCTCCTCTGTAATGGGTGCCCGGATAATTGGCTCTCATCTGTGATAGATGTAACAGTGATTAGTCTTCTTATGTGATTGGTGCCCCAATGACTGGTCCGCCTGCATAATGGGTGCCCCATGGAAAGGCCCTCTTCTTCCATGGGAATCCTAATGGATAGGCTTCCTTCTTAATGTGTGCCGCAGTAACTAGCCAACCTATGTGATAGATGTCATAGTGACTGGCCTTCCTTAAAATAGGGTTGCACTTACCCTCTTTTCTGTGATGAGTCCCCCAGTGATTGGCCCTCCTTTAAATTGGTTCCATAATTTCTGCCTATCCTCTCTGGATCTCCTCTGTAGTGAGTGTCACAGACAGTGTTCCTCCTATGTGGTTGGTGTCTCAGAGACTACCTAACCTCTGGTATGGGTGCTCTGGTGAGTGGGCTTCCTCTATGATTGGTTTCTACTTTGACTAGTCCTCCTCTCTTTTGGGTACTTCAGACACTGGCCCTCTTTTGTGATAGTTGACCCAGAGACTGTCACTGCTATGTGGTGTGTACCTCCGTGACTGGGCCTCCTCTGTAATCAGGTCCCCAGTGATTGGCTCTGCTCTATAAAGGATGCACAATGACTCTCTCTCTACTGTGTGTGGGGCGTCATTGACTGGCCCTTCCCTGTGTTGCTATTCTGCAGTCTGGTTATGGGTGTCAATATTACTGGTCTCCTGCATCATGGGTGCCCCAGTTACACTTTCTTCTCTGAGATGTGTGACTCAGTGACTGGCTGTCCTTTGTGATAGTTGTCATGGTGACTGGCCCTCTTTCGTCATGGATTCACCAGTGATTAACCTTTTCTTCGATGGTGCCCCAGTGACTGACTCTCCTCCATAACAGATGCCTCAGTGTCTGACCCTCTTCTGCCATGGGAGTTTCAGTGACTGAGCCTCCTCCCTAATGAGAACTCCTGTTTCTAATCCATTTCTTTGATGGTGTCCAAGTGACTGGCCCACCTCCACAATGGGTGTCACGGTGACTGGCCTTCCCTGTGATTCATTTCCTGTGATTGGCCTTTGTCCATAATGGGTGCTGCAGTTACAGTATCTCCTCCGTAAAGGATACCTCATTGTTTAACCCTCCTCTGTGATGAGTGCCACAGACACTTGTCCTCCTCTGTCATGGGTATCTCAGTAACTACCCAAACTCTGTTATGGATGCCCCTAGTGACTGGACTGCCTCTGTTATGTGTGCTCCAGGGACTAGCTCTACTCTGTGATGGGTGCCCTTTTTACTGGGCATCCTCTTTTTTGGGTGCCCGAGTTAGTGGTTCTCTTCTGTGATCAATAACCCAGTGATTGGTCATGCTTTTAATGAATCCCAAATTATTGGCCCTTCACTGGAATGCGTGCCTAAATTACTAATCCTCTTTATTAATGGGTTCCTCAGAATGAATCTCCTCTGTGACCGGTGTCCTAGTGACTAGTCCCACACTTTGTTGGTTGCCCCAGTGACTGGGCATCCTCCAAATATGTGCCCCAGTGAATGGTCCTTCTCTATGTTGTGTTCTTCTGTGACAGGTCCTACTCTGTGTCAGGTGCCTCAGTGACTGTGCCTCTTTTGTGATCGGTATTCCAGTGATTTATCCTTCTCTGTAATGGGTACCACATTGACCATGACTCCTCTGTGATGGCTCCCCAGTAACTGACCCTCCTTTGTGATCAGAGACCCAGTGACTGGCCCTTGTCTGTTATGTGTGCTTCAGTGATTATCTTTCTTTTGTGATAGACAGCTATTGTCTTTCCTAAGTGATCATTTTCTGAGAGATTGGTTCTCCTCTCTGTGTGGTGCCCAAGCGAATAGACTCCTTTAGTGATCTGCATCCCAGTAACAGTGACTGATGCTCCTTTATCACATGTGCTGCAATGTCTTGTCCTCCTCTGTGATGTGTTTCCCAGTGATTAGACTTCCTCTACAATGGATGCCCCAGTGATTGGCACTCCTCTCTGAGGGTTGCTTCTGTGACTAATCTGCCTCTGTATTGTGTGGTCTAGTGACTCACCCTCCTCTGTTATGTGTGCCCAAGTGACTACTTCTTGTCTATGATGCATGCCCCTGTGATTGATCCCAATCTGTCATTTATGCCTCAGTGACTGGTCCTCTACTATTATAAGTGTCCTAGTCACTGGTCTCCATCTGTGATGGGTGCTTTAGTGACTGTCCATGCTTTGTTTGCTACCTTATTGGTAGGCCCTCATCTGTGATCATTGCTTCACTGAGTAATTATTCTCTGAATTCGCTGGCCCAGTAACTAGCCTTCTTCTGTTTTGAGTACCAAAGTGACTGGCCTCCTCTGCAATGGGTGTCCCAGCTACTGGCCCTCCACTGTTATGTGTGTTCCTGTGACTGGTCTCCTTTGCTATGAGTTCCAAATTGACTGGCCATTCTCTGTAATCAGTTAGTCCTCCAGGATTGAATCTCCTCTGTAATAGGTCCTCCAGTGATTGAATCTCATCTGTGATTGTGTCCCAGTGATTGGGCAACATCCTTAATGGATGCCCTAGTGAATAGCTCATCTCTGTTATGGATACACCAGTGACATTTCCTTTTCTATATTATGTGTTCCTGTGACTTGGACTCCTCTATAGTGGGTACTGACTCTCCTTTTTGATGGGTGCCCTAGAGACTGGCCCTTTTCTGTAATTGGTGGTCTAGTGACTGGCCCTCATTAATGAAGAATGCCATAGAG
>NW_007079708.1:12750-39841 GCF_000164805.1 Carlito syrichta | reverse complement strand
AGGTGCTGCGAAATCATGATTTGTCTTTTTAAGACTGCGTAGTATCCATCGGGTATATGTACCACATTAAAAATCCAGTCCTCTTTGATGGGCAGCATGGTTGTTTCAGGTTCTGCTATTGTGAACAACGCTGCGATAAACATATGTGTGCAGGTATCTTTTTATAGAGTGATTTGTGTTCTTCAGGGTATATTCCCAGTAGGGGGATTGCAGGGTCATATGGAAGGTCAATTTTTAGAGCTTTTAGGAATCGCCACACTGCTTTCCACAGAGGTTGCACTAGTTTACACTCCCACCAACAGTGTAGAAATGTTCCCTTTTCGCCACACCCTCTCCAGCAGCTGTTATTTTTTGAGTTGTTGATAATTGCCATTCTGACTGGAGTTAGGTGGTATCTCAGTGTGGTTTTGATTTGCATCTCCCTGATGATTAGTGAGGTTGAGCATTTCTTCATGTGTTTGTTGGCTGCTCGGATGTTTTCTTTTTGAAATTTCACTATCAGCCACAAAGTACATCTCAGAAAGAGCTTAGTACGTATTTTTAAAAGAATAAAGGCACTAATGGAATCCAGGAGGAAATTTGTGAGAGATCAGGTGTTGTGTAATACGGAAACTGTAGAAAGCAGTCTCAATTTGGCAAGAGGTAAAATGTATGTGGTGGAACTCTGATAGTTGAACTTGACTCAGGTAAACATTAACATGCTGGATCAGTGGGCCTTGATCCTCTTAAAATCATATTACCTGGACATTTTTTAAAAACCCTATTCCCAGAAGTTATGCATAATTTGTCTAGACTGGCGCTCCAGTCCTTGGTATTAAAGGAAAAAACAAAAAACAAAAATCAGCTGGGAGAGTCTAATATGCAACCACACTTGAGGACTGCTCTAGATAAAGACAGAGATTATCATATACAGCCGGGCACAGTGGCTCACGCCTGTAATCCCAGACATGGAGGCAACCACAAGAGGATTGCCTGAGTCCAGGGGTTCAAGACCAGCCTGGGCAACATGGCAAGACCTTGTTTCTACAATAAATAAAAAAAATTAGCTGGGCTAGATGATGCTCGCCAGTCGTTCCAGCTACTTGGAAAGCTGAGGCAGAAGGATCACCTGAGCCTAGGAGGTTGAGGCTGCGGTAGCCATGCTCATGTCACTGCACTCCAGTCTGGGTGGCAGAGTGAGACTCTGACTAAATAAATAAATAATAGTATATGGTCATTAGTTTTCTCAAAGTAAAATCTATTTGCATTTATAGGATTCCAGTATCCACACAAAGATGTCCCAGTACCATCTTAGGTCAATTATACATTTCTAGACATATTTAATCATGTCCATTTACGCCCTTGACATGTTTTCCTATCCCCTTTGCAAATGTATACATAGTTCCTGATAGATTTTGTTATCATGAGAACAAAGGCACTTGTATCTTTTCACTGGAAGCTTGTTGGTGGACATTAGCTAGAATTTCAAACCAGAAAGACACAAGATTGAAAGTAGTTTATTTAAAAAAATCTGAACTGTTGCTAAATGTTTAATGTTAAGGTTAAAGTCTCTGCTTGTTAAGTAAATAAAGTTTTTGAACATGTGATGCAATGTGGTTTCAGGAATACAAAACCTTGAACTCTGAGTCCAGGTCTCTACAGTTAAATTTACAAATTAGGATAGGAAAAGATATAAAGTTATTGGGCACGGTGGCTCATACCTATAATCCCAGCACTTTGGGAGTTGGAGGCAAAAGGACTGTCTGAACTCAAGGTTTTGAGACCAGCCTGAGCAACATGGTGAGACCTTGTCTCCACAATAAAAAATAAAAAATAAAATAAAAAAGATATAAAGTTATTAACAATTTCAAATACAAGGACCTATGTTACTTGTGAAACAAATATTATTATGTAGTCTTCAACCTAAAAGTCTGTATGTCTATATTTTCCTGATCATGATTGAAAAAGTGTAGCATACTAAGTTTAACATTAAATTCAAGGCTTGTTAATCTTACCTGGTGAGTATAAACTCTAGCAATACAAAACAGCCACTTCTTTTGCCAAAATTCCTTGGATTTTTAAAAATTATTTTTTCATTTGCTTTGCCAAATTAACTTCAATGGTAAGTTTAAATGTGACTTTAAGAAATTGAGGTTTTGCTTCTGGGAACTCGATCCTGTTCCATTGGTCTATATGCCTGTTCTTGTACCTATACCAGGCTGTTTTGATTATTGTAGATTTATAATAAAGTTTAAAGTCTGAGACTGTGATACCTCCCACTTTGTTTTTGTTTTGTTTTGTTTTGTTTTGCTGAGGTTTTAAGGTCATTTATGTTTCCATATGAATTCCTGTAATGTCATTTCCAGGTCTGAGAGGAATGCTGCTGGTAATTTAATGGGTATTGCACTAAATCTGTAGATCACCTTGGGTAGGATGGACATCTTAACAATGTTGATTCTTTCAATCCACGAGCGGAAATATTTTTCCATTTGTTTGTGTCATCTTTGATTTTTTTGAGCAGTGTTTTGTAGTTTTTGTTGTTAAGGTCTTTCACTTCTCTAGTTAGGAAGATGCCAAGGTATTTCTTTTTGTGTGTGGCTATTGTGAATGGCGTTGTGCTTTTTATTTGGGTTTCTGTTTGCTTATTATTGGTGTATAGGAATGTGACTGATTTGTACACATTTATTTTATACCCTGAGACTTTACCGAAGTCCTTTATCAGTACAAAGAGGTTTTTGACAGATTCTCTTGGGCTTTCAAAGTATATAATCATGTTGTCTGCAAAAAGGGATAACTTAACTTCCTCTTTTCCTATTTGGATACCTCTGATTTTGTTCCCTTGTCTGATTGCTCTAGCTAGGACTTCCAGTAGTGTGATGAACAGGAGGGATGACAGTGGCCATCCTTGTCTTGTTCTGGTTTTCAGGGGAAATAGTTCCAATTTCTGCCTGTTTAGCAACCAACCCGTCTTTGACAAAGCCTCTACCATCAATCACTGAGGAGAGGAGAACCTATTCAGTAAATGATACTGGGAAAATTGGCTGACCACATGAAGAAGATTAAAACAAGACCCCTACCTATCACCATACACAAAAATCAACTCTAAATGGATTAAAGACCTAAACGTAAAACCTCAAACTGTAAGAACTTTAGAAAATGCTGGAGATACCTTTATGGAAATTGGAACTGGCAAACAATTCCTGATCAAAACCCCAAGTGCCCAAACCATAAGAGATAAGATCGACAAGTGGGGCCTCATCAAACTGACAAACTTCTGCAAAGCCAAAGAAACCATGAAGAGAGCAGGGAGACAGTCCATGGACTGGGAAAAAATATTTGCCAACTGTATATCTGACAAAGGCCTAACATCTAGGATCAACAAAGAACTCAAATGTGCCCAAAAGAAAAAAAAACAAACAGCCCCGTTACAAAGTGGGAAAAAGGTATGAATAGATACTTCTCAAAAGAAGACATACGAGCAGCCAACAGATACATGAAAAAATGATCAGCTTTGCTAGTCATCAAAGAAATGCAAATTAAAACCACTCTGAGGTACCACCTAACTCCAGTCAGGATGACCATCATCAATAACTCAAAAAACAACAGATGTTGGAGAGGATGTGGGGAAAAGGGAACACTTCTTTTTTTTTCTTTTTGAGTTGGAGTCTCACTCTGTCGCCCAGACTGGAGTGCAGTGGCTGCTCCTGGCCACCAAAGCCTCGACCTGCTGGGCTCCAGCAATCCTTCCACCTCAGCCTTCCAAGTAGCCAGAATTACAGGTGCGCGCTACCACACCCAGCTGATTTTTTTATTTATTGTAGAGATGAGGTCTCGCTGCCCAGGCGGGTCTTGAACCCATGGGCTCAGGCAATCCACTCACCTCAGCCTCCCAAAGGCGTGGGATTACAGGCTGAGCCACCGAGCCTGGCTCAAAAGGGAACACTTCTACACTTTTGGTGGGAGTGTAAACTAGTATAACCTCTGTGGAAAACAATTTGGCGATTCCTAAAAGATCTAAAAAGCAACCTTCCATATGACCCCACAATTTCCCTACTGGGAATATACCTGGAGGAACTCAAATCACTTTATGAAAAAGATACCTGCACACACAGGTTTACTGCAGCATTATTCACAATAGCAAAAACATGGAACCAACCATGCTACCCATTGAAAGAGGACTGAATACAACAAAATGTGAAACAGATACACTATGGGATATTACAGAGCCATAAAAAAGGACAAAATTACAAACTTCACAGCAACTTGGATGGACTTAAAGTCTATAATACTGAGTGATCTATCACAGAAACAAAGAACTGATTACCACATGTTCTCACTTATAAGAGGACCTTAAACAATGATCATAATATTATAAGAAAGAGATTGGCAGTAGTGGGAAACTGCTATAGGTGTACACCACCATCCCTGAGAGACAAGGTCTTGCTATGTTGCTCAGGCTGGTCTTGAACTGCTGGGCTCAAGCAACTCTCCTGCCTTGTCCTCCTAAAGTGCTGGAATTACAGGCGTGAGCCACAGTGCCTGGACTTTAGTTATATTTTTTAATGATTTTAAATTCCAAGCTTATAGAAGAGTTGCATGAATAGAACAAAAAATTCCCATATACTCTACCCAGAGACCCCCACCAAAGTTTCAGCAAGTGCTCCCTCAGGCACTTGCAGACTAAGGACCGCATTGTGCAGCCACTTCTCAGGTCTCCCTGGGTTGCCTCAGCCTGCCTTTGCCTTCCATGGCATGTGCCTCTTTGAAGATTGCAGTGTAATCATTTTGCATCGTATCCCTCAGCCTGGATGTGCACGATGCTTCCTCAAGGCACAACCCAGGCTGTCACTTTTTGCAGGAATGTCCCAGAAGGGGCACTGTATTCTCATTGCCTCCTTCTGGGAGGTGACACACATGCCAATTAATGTCATTAGGGTGACATTAATTTTGATTACTAAATCAAGATGGTGTCAGCCATGTTCTACTCCCATGAATTCCTCTTCCCCCCTTTGTAATAAAAAAGAATTTTTTTGAGTCGGAGTCTCACTCTGTCGCCCAGCCTGGAGTGCAGTGGCACACTCACAGCCACTGCAGCCTCGACCTGCTGGACTCCGGCGATCCTTCCACCTCAGCCTTCCAAGGAGCTAGTACTACAGGCACACACCACCATGCTTGGCTAATTTTTTTTTTATTGTAGAGATGAGGTCTCACCAAGTGGACCAGGCTGGTCTCGAACCCGTGGACTCAGGCAATCCTCTCACCTCGGTCTCCCAAAGTCCTGGGATTACACCGTGCCCAACCATAAATAATTATTTGATGTGGAGACTTTTAAGGCTGTTTGAGCATTTCATTTCTCATCTGACTTGCACCTCCATGGCTTAGCATCTGTGGATTTTTCCTGCCAGCATCAAATATTTCTCTGATGATTCCCAAATGGCAATTTTCTAATTCCAGAATTTCTACTATATCAATTAGTTGGCATTCTAATGTAAGGAAGAACTTTCTTATCTCCCCATATAGCTGCTAATCTGTTTACTACTACTAACTGCACTCATTGATTCTTATTTTAGTCAATGGATTATAGCGCATTACTAGTATTACTTACTTCGATACACAAATTGTTCCAGATTTGACCAGGGAGAGTCCCTTTCGATGGACTTTCTGTCCTTTTGACACGTCCCTATCATTCTGAGCATCACCTGAGCTATTCCTTACAACACAATATTCCAGGTTTAGCTTGAATTGTTCTGCCCCAGTTCAACAACCAGCCACTTTTCCAAGTAGCCCATGCATCTTTCAGTGGAAACGCGTGTTTAGAAACCAAGATCCAAGTGCCACGTGTGCTCATTACTACTGGAGGTGTTGCTGTTTCCGGGTTCTCCTAGTGTACAGAGCTAGCAATTAAGCATACGTAGAGGCATACAGAGGAGAGCACACACAAGAACCTCTCACTGTATCTATATTGACTTCTCTCTCTCTCTCTCTACAAAATCTGTACTATCTCACTTGCAATCCAACACCACAGGTTTATGCAAACTTTCCTTCTTTACATATCACCACTTCTATTTGTCAGTGAGGAACCTGATTCACATTATCCTCGAAATGTATTTGCACGTTTGCTCATACCCTGTATGTAGCTAAGCTTGCGACATCACAGGGCTACCCTCCTCACGCTATGACTGCCCCACTCCGGTCTTCCTCATCACTGCTGAACTGAATTAGGATGGCAGAAAGGGGAAAGGAGGGAGAGAGAATAAAAGGGAAAGAGAGAGGGATGGAGGAAAGAAGAAGTGCACTGTCTCCTAATTAAATAAATGCACAGGTTTTAAATGTTAATTTGATGAATTTTGAAAGCTGCATATACCCAGGTAACAACTGCCTAAAATAAAATATAAAATAAAGATTTCCACCCCTGTAAATTAAAGGAGTGTATCCATCAACAAACGTCATTGAAGACCCCTTTCCCCATCACTGCTCCTCTCACGGACCCCAGATCTTATAGTATAGAACAACTCGGCCTGTCTTAACTTCATTAGTTCGTCAATCAAGTAGAACCTGGGATTGATCCAACCAACAAGAATCTTCTTCCTTGGAAGGATGAAAGGGGAAGAACCACCGTCCTTTTAACATTTACATTTTATTTTACATTTGCATTACTTACATTCTTTTTCTCATCATGAGACGCAGTGTTCATTAGGGGCATAGTTTAGGAATCACTGCCTCGGTTGGGCTCAGGGGCTCAGTCTGTGATCCCAGCACTTTGAGAGGCCGATTTGCCTGAGCCTGTCGGTTTGAGACTCACCCTGGCAACTCGGCAAGACCTCGTCTCTCCAATAAATCAAAAAAATTAGCCAGGCGTGGTGGCGCACACCTGTAGTTCCAGCTACTTGGAAGGCTGAGGCAGAAGGATTGCGGGAGCCCAGCAGGTCGAGGCTGTGGTGGCCGGGAGCATGCCACTGCACTCCAGTCTGGGCGACAGAGTGAGACTCCAACTCAAAAAAAAAAAAAAAGAAAAAAGAGTCACTACCTGGCATGGAGATTCTCAGTCTGATGTGTCTCAAGGAACTTGAAACCTGTGCATGTAAACCAAGACTACCCAAATGAGAACAAGCATATTTATTCAGAGCTTGTGATAGCAAGGGAGCCACCATCATCACTCGTGTTTGGCAGAGACCGAAAGTCAGACGCAGGGGAGAGCAAACCTTACGAGAGAAAGACAGAAGGCACCAAGTTATGGGGAAGTTGCAGGGAGCCTACTGGAAGTGGGGCATCGTGCGATTGGTTGGAGAAACATGTCTGGATTTTTCTGGTTGGTCTTAAGTTGGGCCAATTGCTCCAGAGGCTGTGGTTTGGCTCCTAGACTGGTTGCCATGGACTCATGGGTCACAGTTCCATTTCCGTACTGGTCATCGTCCATTTGTGTTCAGTCTCTTATAGCAGATGGTGTGTAAGAGAACTGCATTATGAAGTGTAAGGAAGGTCTCCTCTGAACCCTCCCAGACAGCAGCATCAGTGTCGGCCCTTTCTCACCTCCTGCTCGACTTTTCTTCTTCAAGTCCCAACTTCCTTTTTTCCGATGTCTGGAACAGAATAGAAATTTGTCTAGACAGACCTGAGGCATACTGAGAACGGGTGGCAGAACGTTGTGTTGATTCCACACGAGTGAAGTCAGAGAATTCAAGGAGAGCGCTAAAGTCCTAACTGGAGCTACCAGGAGGGTCTTGTTGCTAACTGGAGAGACAAGGGGAATTGAGAAGAAATAGCTGTTTTGTGAGAGAAAGTGTTGAGCTCAGTTTTAGGGCATTAAAGTTGTAGGCTTCTCCTTGAAGGTATTCCAGCAATTCATTCATCTGGAAACTAGACAGCATTTCAGAGATGTGGGGAGTGAGACACTGGGGACAGATGACTGTCCCACGTTTGCCCAGGCTGTGGGTAGGGCAGGGGCTTCCACTTTCTGGTGCTCCATCTACAACACACACAAGATAGAAGACGGAAAGCAAGAGGTTCCAGCAATCCAGGAGTCACCAGGGTTCTGCCCGAAGCAGCAGTGAGCTGTTCTGTGCCTTTAACAAAGATACCACGAAGACTGAAATCGTCTCCCAGATTTCACAACAGGCCCACCAAAGGGAAGAGGAATGATTAAAGAATGTAGGCCTCAGAGTTCCTCTCGAACCATGACCTTGCATCTTCTGTTTACAGAGGTAGAAGTACACCCCCAGGAAGGTTAATGTATAAGCACTTTGATGCTTGCATCTCTCTTTTTAGTAGCGGAAACCACTCTGGTAGTGTCAGTGTGAGTCACCCACAATGATTTCTCCAGTGCTTGTCTTGTTCTCGGGTTTTCTCTGCCATGTTGCTATTGCAGGACGGAGTAAGTACTTTTTGCTTTTGAGAAAGTAATTAATATATCCTTCCCCCTCATATATGCCCAGGATCGGTAATGATGACCTAAAATTATCTTTAGAGTGGATGCTAGAGAGACTGGATAGATACCTCTTCCTTATTATTGACATACTAAAAGTTCCTTCATAATTGACCTAGCCAATTTAAGCCTCAGTGTACTGACCTGTGAAATGGGGGCAAATCTTTCAAATAGTTATTGAGAAGATTAGGTAAGATACTGTGTATGAAGTATTTAGTATGGAACTTAGTATATTTATTATTGGTAGCATTAAATACTTTTCATTTGCCTGCTAGTTAAACTTAAAAATGCAGATAGTGATTTCTGACCATCCTCTGCTTTGTGCTCCGTTTCAGCCTGTCCCAAGCCAGATGATTTGCCATTTTCCGTGGTTGTTCCATTAAAAGCATCCTATGACCCAGGGGAGCAGATCACATACTCCTGCAAGCCGGGCTACGTGTCCCGGGGAGGGATGAGGCGGTTCACCTGCCCACTCACGGGGATGTGGCCCATCAACACGCTGAAATGTACTCGTAAGTCAGCACCTTCTCTCCCGTTTGGATTCCGGGTGTTTTGGGGGGATAGCCTGCTTTCTGCTCAGAGTGCAGGAAGCCGGAGTGGCTGTAGGTCTGGGGGATTCTCTATGAGGGAAGAGAATGGGCCAGTCGGTGCTATTTGGAGAAGAGAAGATCATAGCCTGGAACCAGGGGGTTTAAGAAAGAGGCCTGGTGTGATAAAAGAAGAGGGAAACGCGACAGAATTTAAGAGAGGTGGGCATTCTCTGAATGTAAACTGGGCCGGGCATGGTGGCTCAGCCTGTAATCCCAGCACTTTGGGAGGCTGAGGCGAATGGATTGCCTGAGCCCGTGGGTTGGAGACCAGCCCGGGCAACTTGGCAAGACCTCGTCTCCACAATAAATCAAAAATTAGCTGGGTGTGGTAGTGTGCGCTTGTAGTTCTGGCGACTTGGAAGACTGAGGAAGAGGGATTGCCAGAGCCCAGCAGGTCGACACTGGGGTGGCCATGAGCATGCCACTGCACTCCAGCCTGGGCCATGGAGTGAGATTCCAACTAAAAAAAAAGTAAACTGATGCCAAAGAAACACTTGGAAAGACAGAATCTGGAGAAACATCACAGCTTAGACTTTGCCTCAAAATGAAAGCAGACAACAGTTACTGAAATGAATATGAGTTCCATCTAACTTATGTATATATATATATGATAATAAAATATAAATAAAGATATTAAATTAAATCAATAATGTCTTGCAAATTATGTCTTTCACTTTGACTTTGTTATAAGTTGTTGCTTTTATTTATTTCCCAGAACATAGTATTATGATATCCACCAGCATTATTTTTAATAGTCAGGTATTGAGCAACCAACCAGAATAAATTTCCAGCAATTTTTTTTTTTGAGCCTCACTCTGTCACCCAGACTGGAGTGCAGTTGTACAATCACGGATCACTGCAGCCTTGAGCTCCTGGGCTCAAGCAGTCCTCCTTCCTCAGGCTCCTGAGTCGCTGAAACTATAGTCATGCCACCATGCCAGACTAATTCATTTTTATTTTTTGTGGAGACAAGTTCTCACTGTGTTGCCCAGACTGGATTCCTAGCAATTATATGTAGAAGTTAAGCAGTAAAACCAGGCAAATGAATCTTCTGAGCTCTGGTTATATGGCCTTTGTCAAATTTATGCATGTTCTTATAAGTTGATTTTACTATACTTTTTTATTTAAAAAGGCTAAACGTAATTTTTAAAGAAAAGCGATTATAATATCATTAGGGTAAGTTTTTCTTTAAGTCAGACATAATTATGAAATATTAACAATTTCATTTTTGGGGTTATCTCTCCTGTGTATATTTTTGCATTGTTGCAGAATATGTACAATATTGTATTTTTCTATTTTCTTTCTTTTTCTTTTTTTTGAGTCGAATTCTCACTCTGTCGCCCAGGTTGGAGTGCAGTAGCACACTCACGGCCATCGCAGCTTCAACTTGCTGGGCTCAGGCAATCCTTTCACCTCAGTCTTCCAAGTAGCTGGAACTACAGGCGCACACTACCATGCCCAGCTAATTTTTTATTTACTGTGGAGACGAGGTCTTGTCAAGTTGCCTGGGCTGGTCTCGAACCTGTGGGTTCGGGCAATCCACTTACTTCGGCCTCCCAAAGTGCTGGGATTACAGACTGAGCCAGTGAGCCTGACCGTATTTTTCTATTTTCATCAGCATAACATAAAACTTGACTGTATCTTCATAGTCTTAATAATTCATATTCTAGCCGGGCTCGGTGACTCAGCCTGTAATTCCGCGCCTTTGGGAGGCCGAGGTGAGTGGATCGCCTGAGCCCGCGGGTTCGAGACCCGACCTGGGCAGCGAGACCTCATCTCTACAGTAAATCAAAAAATCAGCTGGGTGTGGTAGCACATGCCTGTAGTTCCAGCTACATGGAAGGCGGAGGCGGAAGGATCACCGGAGCCCAGCAGGTCGAGGCTGCGGTGGCCGGGAGCGGCCACTGCACTCCAGTCTGGGCGACAGAGTGAGACTCCAATTCAAAAACAAAAAAACAGTAATGATATAATGAACACCTTGGTGTATATATCATTTGTCTTAATTTTGAATTTTTTTCTAGAATAGTTACTAGAATCAAAGGATGGAAGTGAGTTTATATATTTTCATCTTAATGAAAAATTCCATAAACAGAAATTTACCTTTTTAATCTTTAAATTACAGCCAGAGTGTGTCCTTTCGCTGGAATCTTAGAAAATGGAGCAGTACGCTATACAACTTTTGAATATCCAAACACGATCAGTTTTGCTTGCAACACCGGGTAAGGACTTCCATGCAACTAAGAAGCTCATGTCTGTGTACATTTCTGTGCCCTTAAGCTAACCCTCAAGACTTTTATCTTTTATTTTTAGCCTTTTAGTTGGACTTGCTGAATACAAATAAATCTTAGTCCTGCTTTTGAAATATACTACAGTGGTGGTGAGGGTGGGGTAAGGAGTAGCAAATATAACAACTAATGAAATGTGAAGTCACCACTGCATCTAATTGTTTTTGCTCCCAATTAATTACTTATTTGAGGTGGTACATTGAAATGATTGAACTGAATTATATGATGGGGACCCCCCAAAAACCCAGATTTGTCTTTTGGAGGGTGGGCACCTTGTAGTACAGGCGTCCCTTACTAGGTAGGTGTTCTAGAAACCCATCAGCATCAGTGTACCAGCTAGTGTTATTGTGATAGGCTGCATTCGGCTTAGTAAATTCTTTTTTTGGAGATTCTTTCAATGCAATTGCTCATTTCATAATGGGTGATTTATGAGTGCACCTGTCCATGCTGTGCTTGATGTTCAACAGGTTTTGACCCCCAATGGCATGGCCCTGTGCCCCATCCTTTCCATTTACTCAACCTCACCCCAAGCAACTTTTAAAAATGGTTTTCCTGGATGAAAAAAGTCCTCAAAGGAAAACGTTCTGCTGATGTGGAGGAGGTGAAACAAAAATGTAGAAGCACTAAAAGTCATCCAAATGGATGAGTTCAAAAACTGTTTTGAGCAGTGGAAAAAAGTGTCTCAATAGGTGTATTGCATCAAGTGGAGAATACTTTGAAGGTGACTGAAGTTGAAACATGTAAGAATCAATACAAGATTTTTAATACATTAATTCTGGGCTTTTCTGTGTGTCTGCCCTCATAATTCCTTATTATCTCTGGACCAAATCTTGGCATAGGACTAAAATACTGTAGGAATAATTGGGTTTTAGTTATGAGGCTAAAACTTGATCGACCAAGCCTCTAGCCTCTAGACGAGAATTCAGCGGGGACAGCTGGGAGTGTGAGGACCTAGAGCATGCCTCATTTAATCCTCACATCGTGTGGTACAGCATCCTCAGGAAGAATACACTTATGCTGGACACGTGTCTCTTCTGCCTTATGAGCACAGTGATCTTGTCAATAGCATGTTGGCTGCACATATACGGCAAGGTTTTACTGGGGATTTTTGTTTGTGATCGGAAATTAGGAAACACTATGTGCGAATCAGAAATGTAGTCCTTTCATCTGAAACACCAATTACTGGTGTGGTAACAAATTACCTCGAAAAAAATTGACTTCAAGGACAGAATGTTCCATCTTCATTGGAAACAGACTCCATTGTTTTTACACATTTCTGTCAGTAGGCGTGGAGAAAGTGAATAGCAGAGATACTCCATTTGATTCATTTTTGTCATCCTGAAAAAGAAATGGATTTTGCTTTATGTAAGAAGCAGTTAATTTGACCTACTGGGTGCAGATGAGAGATTTAGAGGCTTGGCTTCTACACTCACCAGCTATGGAACCCTCCAGTAATTCACCTGCAGCATTGGCTGGGAGACTCCATGAGACCTGCTTGATGCTAAGATCCTAAGGAAAACATTGTCAGATGGGAGATAAGTCAGTGGCATTAATATGAGGCAATGCTCACTGGAGAAGACATTTGAAATGCCAACGATGGATTATCTTATTGCTTGATAGATTAAGTATTCCTTTTGCAGGTTTTATCTGAATGGAACGAATTCTGCCAAATGTACCGAGGAAGGGAAATGGAGTCCGGAGCTTCCTGTCTGCACTCGTAAGTCTGTAGGTCCCATTACAGGGAGGGTGACCAGTTGATTTGCTCAGAACATTCCTGGTTTTAGCACCGAAATTCTCACATCTGGAAACTCCTCAGATCCAGCTTAATGATCTGGTTGGTGATCCTTATGGGGAACACGCATCCTGATATCCTGCTCTGAAAGATGCAACGACCGCTTTGGAATGACAGAAGGGAAGCATTTTACTGATGAACAAGTTTTTCATCCTGCATCTGATAGTAGTTGCTCCAACCAAGCCAGTAATGACAGGGTTCGTTGACTCCAATGTGCTCGTGGTGCTCTATCAGGGACTTGGATATATGTGGCATTGGTCTCTCATAGACCATCACCATTTGACTAGGAGAATTTTTTTTTTTTTTGAGTTGGAGTCTGTCGCCCAGACTGGAGTGCAGCAGCCGCTCCCGGCCACCGCAGCCTCAACCTGCTGGGCTCCGGCAATTCTTCCGCCTCAGCCTTCCAAGTAGCTGGAACTGCAGGCGTGCGCTACCACGCCCGGCTGATTTTTTGATTTATTGTAGAGATGGGGTCTCGCCAAGTTGCCCAGGCGGGTCTCGAACCCGCGGGCTCAGGCAATCCACTCACCTCAGCCTCCCAAAGGTGCAGGATTACAGGCTGAGCCATTGAGCCCGGCTTGACTAGGAGAATTTCTGCAGACAGTGAGATTAAACATCCTCCACTCTGGAATCTCATTCATTCATGCATTCATCTATCAGGTGCTCAGTAAACATGAACTGAAGATCTAGTATTGCTAGACCCTGTTCTCAGCAGTGAAGTTGCAAGGCCCAAGGAGACCAACTGCTTTGCCTTGAGGGAATAAGCCTAGTGATGCCTTCACAGTGCGCCAAGAGTCCATCAAAGGGCCCTGCCTCCTAGGAGTTGATCGTGATACCTCCCAAAGCACTGACAGTTTTTCAGGTGACCCTCAGCCAAGCAGTCGGAGTCATCTCTGGGTTTTGCTTATGTAGGGAGGGGCGTTCTTATGTTCCCTGACTTGTGATTTATACAAGTCCAATCTTTAACCAGAAGGCCCAGACATTACAATACTAGTTATGGTTTTTCAACATTTCGTCAAGTTCTGTACTTAGCAAAAGCAAGTGGAAAGTAAAGCCATTTCAAAAAAATGTTAAAGAAAAACGAACACCAAAAAAGTTGTTTTATTTTGTGTTGTGTTGAATTTTTGTGGAGATGAGGTCTCACCATGTTGGTTTGGACTCAAGCAATGCTCCTGCCTCAGCCTCCCAAAGTACTAAGATTATAGGCATGAACCAGCACACCCGACCCCTAAAAAAGTTTTTTAAGGATAAATTATAAACTTTTTTACTCCGCAGCAAGAATCACCATGATTCCCATAGTTTTCCTTTTAAGCAGGTTTATACCAGTTATGTAAGTTCACTTTTTTTTTTTTTTTTTTTAAGAGAGAGGTTCTTGCTCTCTGGAGTGGCATAATTATCGTTCACTGTAACCTTAAACTCCTGAGCCTAAGTGATCCTCACACTTCAACCTTCCAAGCAACTGAGATTGCAGGCTAACGCCACTATATCCTGCTAACTTTTAACTTTTTTTAGAGGTGGTGTCTCACTATGTTGCCCAGACCAGTCTTAAACTCCAGCCTTAAGTGATCTTTCTGTCTCAGCTTCCCAAAATGTTGAGATTACATGTGTCCAATTGTACATTCACTTTTTAAAAGTTGTAAGTGGAAGGCTTTAATTTAATTTAAATGAGTGTTTCCCATACTTTAATGTACATATGAATCATCTGGGCATCTTGTTAAAATGTGGATTGTGACTCACATATCTGTGTTGAGGTCTGAGCTTCTGTGTTTCCAACAAGCTCCTTGGCGATACCCATGATGCTGGTCCCTGGACCACATTTAAGCAGCCAGGGTCTGAGTAATACAAGTTAAATTGCATTTTGGTCTGTGGCATTTCTAGTATGTTAGCGTAGCTTTCCCTGAACTTGTTGGAGCTGTATATTTCACCAGACAGGACTACAGACCACACCACCTCTCTGGGTTCTTGAAGCCACTTGCATAAGCTCCATACATACAGAGTCCAAAAGCAGGAGGTGTCCAACAGGAACAAACCAACTGAACGAGTAACAGAACTCAGATTCATCAACACCTATGCACTGAGTTGCTGTTGCCAGTCATTATTTCAGGATGGTCCACCAGCAAAGTCCTCCACCAACTCTGCCTTTCAGAATCATCTTCCAAGGTAAGGTAGCATTGGTAGCATGGATTTTTTTCTTTCTTTTTTTGAGTTGGCATCTCACTCAGTGGCACGCTCACGGCCACTGCAGCCTCAGCCTGTTGGGCTCAGGCAACCCTTCAGCCTCAGCCTTCCAAGTAGCTGGAGCTACAGACACATGCCACTACACCTGGCTAGTTTTCTGTGATTTATTGTAGAGAGGAGGTCTCACCAAGTTGCCCAGGGGAGCACAGATTTTATGGAAACCTGATCATTGTGATGTTGTAAGTGGCCAGACAGGTTTACTTCATTTTTTTAGTTTTTTGACTGGTTTGGACATCAGATTTTAGGGTTGTGTTTTCTTATTTGTCATCCACAATTTCTTTTTATCCTTACATTTGGCCAAATTTTGCATTTTCTCAAGTTCATCCTTGTTTTTTTAATCCTTCTGGAAAGAGTATATTTAAGAGCCTCAACTGTTTTCATAGAAATGATAGTTTGTTCTTTTTCCAGCGGTAACCTGTCCTCCACCACCTTTGCCTAAGTTTGCAACACTGAGTGTTTATAAGCCGTCAGCTGGAAACAACTCTCTTTATCGGGACACAGCAGTTTTTGAATGTTTGCCACTCTATGTGATGTTTGGAAATGACACAGTTACCTGCACATCACATGGAAATTGGACTGAACTACCAGAATGCAGGGGTAAGTGCGATAAGACAAAATAATTACAGTAGTGTAGAATCCCATTTTTGAAAAGTATTGAACATTCCACCCATTGTGAGTATTTCCAATTACCTCATTCAACAATCACTTATTGAGCATCCCCCATGTGCCAGGCAGTGTGTTCGGCATTGGGGGTGCTGGATGAATGAGGCTGGCTTCTGACTCAAGGGAATGATACATAATGCAGTGAACTGTCCAGAGCTGCCTGGGAAGGCTTCCCGAGGCAGTACCCCTTGGAATGGGTCTTGGAGGAATTGAGAACGAGGAGCAGGTGTGCCACATAGGTACAGCACGTGCAAAGCCAGGGAGGCACAGAAGGATTGGCATCCATGGACAGCAGAGTATTGCAGTGACGGTGGTGAAGAGAAACCTGGATTAAACTGGGGAGTCTTTGGCTGGGCGCGGTGACTCATGCCTATAATTTCAGCACTTTGGGAGGCCGAGGTGAGAGGATTGCCTGAGCCCATGAGATTGAGACCAGCCTGGGCAACTCGGCAAGACCTCATTTCTACAATAAATCAAAAAATTAGCTGGACATGGTGGCATGTGCCTGTAGTTCCAGCTACTCGGAAGGCTAAGGCTGAAAGATCACCTGAGCCCAGTAGGTTGAGGCAGTGAGCATGCCACTGCCCTCCAGCCTGGGCGACAGAGTGAGACTCCAACTCAAAAAAATAAAAAATAAATAAATAAACGGGGAGTCCTAGGAGACGAGGGTGAAACTGGGCTGTAGCTCAATTGTTACAGGATTTTACAATCTTTACCTTAATTTAAGAATCACAGAAATTATGAAAATTCTCCCTCTGTCATTACAATCTTTAAAGTTGTCAGCTGCATAACAAGTAGACAAATGATAGTTTGTCATGTGCACAGGGTTATTCTAAGGGCAATTCATTTCTCTAATGGTAGATAATACAGGTAACGACAAGAGTAACTGGTACCTTTTTGGGCATTCAACTATGGGCCAGGGGCTGATCTCCTGCTACAGACATTTAATCTGACTTAACTCCCCCAAGTCCCAAGCAGTAGGTTCTTTTGTTTTTCAACTTTTCACCTGAATGTATACGCTGTTAGTATGTTGTGACATTTTTTCTCTCCATTTCTCCATAGACAGATCATTTTTTTTCCTGAATCATCTGAAAATAAGTTGCATATGTCATGACACTCACAAGTACATCGGCATGACTGTACTAACCACAAAGACGTTCCATATTATCATCGCCTCCAAGCCATTTAATGTTTTACGTTATTAACAATAATAACCTAAATTATGATAGCATAAGCAATTAATGCATAATATTATGCAACATTTATTTCAAATGCAAGTTTTTCCAATTGACCCAGAAGTATCCTTTTTTTTTTTTGAGTCAGAGTCTCACCGACTCATGCTCACAGCCATTGCAACCTCTACCTGCTGGGTTCAGGTTTCCAAGTAGCTGGACCTACAGGCATGTGTCACCACACCTGGCTAGTTTTTCTTGATTTTATTGTAGAGATGAGGTTTTGCCAAGTTGCCCAGTCTGGTCTCGAATCCCAGGGCTGAGACAATCCTCTTGCTTCTACCTCCCAAAGTGCTGGGATTACAAGCGTGAGCTGCTGTGCCTGGCTCAGAAGTATCCTTTATACATGTGTTTTGTCTTATGCAGGATCTAATCTAGAATGACATCTTTTATTTAGTTGTCATGTCTTTTTAGTCATCTTTAATTAAGAGTAATCCCATTCTTTTTTGTTGTGTTTCGTTGACATTTTTGAAAAGTATATGCTGGTTGTCTTGTAGAATGTTCCATAATCTGAACTTGGTTTGTTATTTACTCACAATTAGATTCAAATTGAATGGTCTTGCTTAGAATACATTCTGCCACATCAGGAGGCCTGTAGTGTCAGCTGGATCCATCATTGGTCATGCTTAGTTTGATCCCTTGGTCAGGTGGGGTGTGCTAAATCACCTCCTGGTAAGGTGTCTCTTTTTCATTGGCGTTAGTAAGCAGGCTGTGGGTGATACTTTGAAGCCATATGAATGTCCATGCTCAGCAGCCAATGTAGAATCCACTGATGATCCTCAATGCCATCAGTTATGACATTGGTGGCTGCAAAATGGTGACTTTCAATTCCATCTTTCATTCTATATTTATTCGCTGACTTTCCTCTGTAGAGAAGGACTTTCCCTCCACCCACAATGTTTTGGTATTATCCTGGACTCCTGGGTTCTTCTTTATTCAATGTGTGGCAGAGCCAAAATCGAGCCAAGCAGTCTGCCTCTGGGGTTTGTAGGCTTAATGACTTCCCTGGACGACCTCCCAAGGACATTGTGCTCCTGACTCTAGCCATCCCTCCTTGTGCTGTAGCAGGTAAAGATGCGGGTTGGAGCTTCACCATTGAGGATCACAAGGCGACCAGCCAGCAGCACCATTTTTCTCTGAGATACCTCATGCTGGCTTCTTATATACTCTGACAACAACAATTGCAATTAGGTTTACTATTTTAAAGTCAAATAACAGTATGCTAAGTGTGCATGGGGTGGTGCAGTCTTTGTGATTTAATTTCATGGTGTGTTGACTGAAAGAAATACACTTTATTTCCTTTCTTTCAAATTCACCATCATAGACCAGGCAGAGTGACTCATGCCTGTAATCCCTGCACCAAAGAAGGCTGAGACTGGGAAGGATTGCTTGAGCCAAGGTGTTTGACACCAGCCTGGGACACATAGTGAGACCTAAAGGCTACAAAAAAATAAAAATAGAAACTGTGAACATTGTGATTGCAAATTGTTAGTTATTTGTCTTTTCTCTTTTTTTCTCTGTCTTTTAATTTTTATTTAAAATTGTGGTGTACAATTCAGGGCTAGGTATACAAATATTCACTGTGCAGTTACCCTTATCGATGAGGTATGTCCCCGCCTCCTCAGGCAGATATCCACTACTGTCAATCTCAACTCCTCACCCCCCAGGTGTAAGCCACTGCATCCAGCTTTCTATCGAGTTCCTTTTCCTACATAGTTTTGTCTCTGAGCAGCATGGACCTATTCGTAGTTGCCTTAAGAAAAATAAATTTTCTTTTGCAAAATAAAAAATAAAAATACATTGGTTGGGCATGGTGGCACATGCTTGTAGTCCCAGCTACTTCGGAAGCTGAGGGAGAGGACTGCCTGGACTCAGGAGGTTGAGGCTGCGGTGAGCTGTGATCATGCCATCGCACTCCAGCCTGGGTGACAGAGTAAGACCCCCAACTCAAAAAAACAAGAAAACAAAAAAAGGAAATCTCCATTTTAGACTGTGTGGAGATAAATAACGCCTTAATGGTTATAAATGAGAGCCCGAATAACTTAGTAGATGACCATTAATTTACTTTCAAAGTGCTGTTTTTTCCTTAATATCCATGATCCCATGAGTATAAGGGAAGGGTGACAGAATTAAGCACAAGGTACCTGGAGATGGCATTCGAGTCACAGAATACCTAGTGATTTAATGATGTGATGCTGACAAGAGTGTAACCATTCTTTAACTATCAGACAGCGCTACTATTTGTTACTAATTTGTCTTACTGAATGAAATTTTTAGAAGTAAAATGCCCATTTCCATCAAGACCAGACAATGGATTTGTGAACTATCCGGCAAAACAAGCACTTTATTACAAGGATAAAGCCACGTACGGTTGCCATGATGCCTACACCTTGGATGGCCCAGAAGAGGTCGAATGCACCAAACTGGGTAACTGGTCTGCCACACCAAGTTGTAAAGGTATGGAAATACCGTCAAGGTCCTGCAAAGTTTCTCAGTTTACCCAGCGGGGGACTTCTACTTGCCACTTTCTTGTTCTAATCACTTCCCACTTGTTGTTCAGACGTGCTTCACAACGATGGGCACGTGAAAGACTTTAGAACTCATGTGTGCATGGGGGAGTCTCATGCTTAGGAAGCTTGCTTGATATAAACTGTATGCATGGATAATATGGTGGAAGATCACGTGGGCTTCTCACATCTCCTAAGTCTTTACCTAAGAGCCTCATATTTGTGCTCTGTCTAGCCAAGGTCCTTCTCATTGCAAAAACCGACTGCACATTCAAGCTCATTCAAGGAAATGGGGGATCATTATGAAAAGGCAACAGGCAGTCACGTGGGCACTGAAGACGAGGACATGAAATGCAGCTGGCTCTCCTGAGAACAGAACTAAGAGTCAGGAACTAGGGTTGCTCTTTCCATGCCCTAATGGGGTCTCCTGTTTCTGTGTCTCTCTGCTTCCTCCTCTTGAACATGGTTTGATCTACACTAGGACCTCTCAGCTAAAGGATTCAAATCACCAATGGCATCTTTGGGCAAAGAATTGCAAGCTACCATTATGGCTCTGCTCAGGTTGCTCTGGGCTGGATGGTTTGAGCAGAAAGAGGAAATTTGGCACAGTGGGCACCATGACAAGTAAGCATTTTAGGAGGGGGTCCCTTAGAAGCAGGACCTGAGACAGAGATTCGGGTGCAGAGGATGTATTCAGTGAGTGTCTCGGAGGAGAGACTGAGGCGGTTGGATAGGTCAGAGTGCTGATCCTCAAAGTCCACCGTGCATCAGCATCACCTGGAGGGCTGGTCTCCACACAAAACTTTTGGGCCCTCTCGGAGTTTCTGGTTCGGTAGAACTGGGACGGGACTGACGATCTCTATCAAGTTCCCAGGTGATGCTAATGCTGCTGATCCAGGGACTGTATTTTGAACAAGGGTGTGATCTCAGTGAGAGTGCAGCATCAGTTTGGTCCCACTGGGAGCTCTGAAGCATGAGTTTTACCCTGCACTGAATCCCACCAAGAGACAAGAGGACCTGCTCTTAAAGATCCCCTTGTAAGTCAGTCACTGGCTATGAACTGTTCCCTTCCCTGATGCCAAGATGGCATGGGGTTAGTTTGCATAATCTCCTGGGAGAGGTGGCTCTTCTGTGGCTGAAGACAATTTTTCAGAGAAAGGAGCATCTGTGAGCTGTTAGGTGACACTCACACTGGCTGCTGATGGATGCACTTGCTTAATAATGGGGAGCTGGGTGGGCAGTGCAAGCTTACATGAAATGGCAACATCTGGCAAAAGTTTTTTTTTTTTTTTTTTATGAGCTAGAGTCTCACTCTGTCGCCCAGGCTGGAGTGCAATGGCACTCTCACGGTCACCCCAGCATCCATCTGCCGGGCTCTGGTGATCCTTCCTCCTCAGCCCCAAGTAGCTGGAACTACAGGCATGCACTACCATGCCTGGATAATTTTTTTTATTTACTGTGGAGATGAGGTCTCGCCAAGTTGCCCAGGCTGGTTTCGAACCCTCAGGCTCAGGTAGTCCACTCATCTCGGCCTCTCAAAGTGCTGGTATTACAGGCCAGAAGTTCTTTTTCACTGAAGCTGGGGAACTGATGCTGCTGTTCTGAACTCCTGATATGGATACCGTTAGGGAAGAAAAGACCATCTTGGAAGTCTGGAGTCCCAGCTACTTGGGAGGCTGAGGCGGGAGGGTCTCCTGAGCATAGAAGGTCGAGGCTGTGGTGAGCTGTGATCGTGTCACCGCAACCAGCATGGATGACAGAGTGGGACAGCAACTCAAAAAAAAGAAAAAGAAAAAAGGGCCAGGCGTGGTAGTTCAAGCCTCTCATTCCAGCACCTTGGGAGGTGGAGGGAGGTGAGAGGATTGCCTGAGCCCAGGGGCTCAAGGCCAGCCTGAGCAACATGGCAAGACCTCGTCTCTACAACAAATAAAAAAATTAGTCGGTCATGGGGGCACAAGTCTGTGGTTCCAGCTACTTGGAAGACTGAGGTGGATCACCTGAGCTCAGAAGGTCGCGAATGGGAGACAGAGTGAGATTCCTACTCAAAAAAAGAAAAAAAAAAAGAAAAAAGAAAAAACAATTACCATCTTAGACTGTGTGGAGATGAAATTCGCAATCAATAGCACCATATGGTTCTACTGCAGAGAACTGCTATTAGCAATCATATCAGCATTACTTACTAGTACACTCTTGGAAACATAGGTGTGCTCATCCACTGCTTCAAAAGCTACGCTCTTTAAGAGAGATTTACTGAATTCTTAAGTCTTGACTATATATGTTCTCTCTTTCAGCATCTTGTAAAGTTTCTGTTAAAAAAGCCACTGTAATATACCAAGGAGAGCGAGTCAAGATTCAGGAAAAATTTAAGAATGGAATGCTGCATGGTGATAAAGTTTCTTTCTTCTGCAAAAACAAGGAAAAGAAATGTAGCTATACAGAGGATGCGCAGTGCATAGATGGCACCCTTGAAGTCCCCACATGCTTCAAGGGTAAGTTGACTGTGGAGTGTTTAGATAGGACACCTGTCTGCTGCTCTCCACAATCAGAATGTTTGCTATATGATGACTGTCAGAAACTATCAGTTTGGCCACTGGAGTTTTCAAAATGGATGTGGCAGGGAGAAACCACCAGATGGAGCAGTGAACTGCTGACGGTGTCTCCACTTTCATGTTTCTTTCCAACTCTTTCCTTAAAACTCGGGGTTGTGGGTTCATTCAATGAAGGTTGAGGTGAATTATGTCGTCTTGAATAATTCCAAGTGAAGTTTGAAAAATAATGCGGACCCAAACATTGAGTAATAAAAATACCACCTTTTGGTTCCAAATCATAAAGGACTTACCGCAAATTACAAAGCTGCTCACGGCAATGGTAATTGGTCTATAGATCTTCTAACATTTCCCTCCTCCTTCAGCAATCCCTAGAGTTTGAAAAGTATCCATTCGTGCCAAGTATACATTAGAGCAAAATGCTTTAAGGTAGATGATACTATGTTTGTGTGAGAAAAAGAAGTGTGTGATGGCCAGCATTTGGAGAAAGAAAGACTCTACTAACCGCTCAAGGTTTCAGGTTTAGGGTTTAAATGTCTCTGTTGCTAGGAAGGAAGAGCCAGCTGGAGACTGAAGCTACGGGTGGTTCTGGGTTCAGAAATGCCCCCCAAACACTGACAGCCCCGTATCAGCAGCTGGAGAGGAGAGTCAGCAGAAGGTAGAGCCAAGGAGAGATGGGTCTGAGAAGTGTCCAGCTAGAAGGATAGAAGGGAAAGATAACTGACTAAATATGCCCACCTCAGCCAGACACGGTTGTTCACACCTGTAATCCCAGCACTTTGGAAGGCCAAGGCAGGAGACTCACTTGAGCCCAGGAGTTCAAGACCAGTCTGGGCAACGTAACAAGACCTAATCTCTACAAAATTTTTTTTTTTAAATTAGCAGGCTATGGTGGTATTCACCTGTAGTCCCAGAGGCTAAGGTGAAAGGATTGTCTGAGCTCAGGAAGTCAAGGCTGTGGTGAGCTATGATTGTACCACTGCACTTCAGCCTGGGTGACACAAAGAGGCAAGAAAAACAAACAAACCCATCTCATGGGCTTGGTTTGACTATTAGAAATACTATGCATGTGGCCGGGTGCCGTGGCTCATGCCTATAATCCCAGCACTTTGGGAAGCAGAGGTGAGAGGATTGCCTGAGCCCACGGGTTCGAGACCAGCCTGAGCAACTTGGCAACACCTCATGTCTACCATAAATCAAAAAATTAGCTGGGGATGGTGGCACGTGCTCGTAGTTCCAGCCACTTGGGAGGCTGAGGCGGAAGGATTGCCTGAGTCCAGCAGGTCGAGGCTGTAGTGGCCATGAGTGTGCCACTGCACTCCAGCCTGGGCGACGAGTGAGACTCCAACTCAAAAGAAAGAAAGAAATACGATGCATGACATGGAGTTAGTGCTCACCCGATGACGTCATCATTTTAACTGCAAATAGTTAGAAACGGAGAGAATAAAGTGTTATTGCTTAAGAGATAGCAGAACCCTGGTGAGAAGTTAAGTACAAAAATTGACAAAGCTTAGTATGAACCATTAGGAAAAATATTAGAAGAGAATAATTTTTTAAAAATTCAGCCTGCCTGCAGTGGCTCATACCTGTAATCCCGGCACTTTGGGAGGCAGAGTGGGGCAGTGCGGATCACTTGAGCCCAGGAGTTCAAGAGCAGCCTGGGCAACATAGCAAGACTTCACCTCTACAAAAAAGTCAAGAAATTAGCTGGGCATGGTGGCACATGCCTGTCATCCCAGCTACTCAGGAGGCTGAGGTGTTGGAGGCTGTAGTGAGCTATGATTGTGCCACTGCACTTCAGCCTGGGCAGGAGTAAGACCCCTGACTCAAAAAAAGGGAAAAAAAAATCAGAGCTTTGTTGATGTACTTCTTCAAGCTTTTTTCCCTGAAGGTTTCCAGACAGATGCAGGAGGACTGTTGTTGCATTGGAGAATAGATAAAAGGTGGATGTCACTTTGTTCCTCCCCCTTTTTTTTTGAGTTGGAGTCTCACTCGGTCGCCCAGACTGGAGTGCAGTGGCCGCTCCCGGTCACCACAGCCTTGACCTGCTGGGCTCCAGCGATCCTTCCACCTCCGCCTTCCGAGCAGCCGGAATTACAGGCATGCGCTACCACACCTGGCTGATTTTTTGATTTATTGTAGAGATGAGGTCTCGCTGCCCAGGGGGTCTCGAACCCGCAGGCTCAGGCAAACTTTGTTCCCTTTTAATCTCGACAGTAAGACTTACCTAGAACCTTTTATTTTCTCTCCTAGAAACGAGACTTATCATTGCCCTGATGTTTTCTTAAGCCTCACACTAAGTGGTGTCATTCGTATAATTCAATGTATTCCATACATTTCTAAGATGTGTTTGATTGTTTCTCTTAGGATGTTTCTCTTTTTCCCCCACAGAACACAGTTCTTTGGCTTTCTGGAAAACCGATGCCTGGGATGTGAAGCCATGCTAAAGTGATTTTCAGATTAAAAATTCAGTGTCATTTTGTATCTTGTTTGTTGAAGGAACCTAATGGAAGTGGAAAAATAAAGCTACCAAATGTATTGCTTCCACCATTGTGGCGTTACTCCTCAAGGGCGCTTACTTTTAATTATGCTAACTGGTCAGGCTCAATGGCTTGCACCTATGATCCCAGCACTCAGGAAGGCCGAGGTAAGAGGATTGCCTGAGCCCATGGGTTTGAGACCAGCCTGGGCAACTTGGCAAGACCTCATCTCCACAATAAATTAAAAACAAAATTTAGCCAGCCATGGTGGCACATACCTGTAGTTCCAGCTACCTGGAGGGCTAGGTATCACCTGAGTCTTCAGCCTTGCGGAAGGATCACCTGAGCCCAGCAGGTCAAGGCTGTGGTGGCCATGGGCATGCTACTGCACTCCAGCCTGGGTGATGGAGTGAGACTCCAACTCAAAAAAAAAAACAACATGTTACTTGGGTTAAAAAGTGCGGATATTTGAACCATCATCATTTCATGGCTGTGAGATTAAAAGTGTAAACTACTAGGTGGGTAACTCAGCTCCCCTCTGCCTAATACTACCCTCAAGCACTCTCACCTGAAACACCTGCAGTACAGTATTTTTCATAGAATGGTCTACAGACTCTCACGTCAGTATTACCTGTTTATTTATTATAAAGAAAAAAATACTGGGTCTCAGAATGGCCCAGAATGGCCCAGGAATCTGCATGTATGACAAAGTTCCCATATCGATCCCGTGCATCCTCAAGTTTGAGAAACATCATCGCCATCCTGGCCGGGTGCGGTGGCTCACGCCTATAATCCCAGCACTTTGGGAGGACAAGGTGAGAGGATTGCCTGAGCCCACGGGTTTGAGACCATCCTGGGCAACTTGGCAAGACCTCATCTCTACAATAAATTTTTTAAAAAATTAGCTGGGTGTGGTGGCGTGTGCCTGTAGTTCCAGCTACTTGGATACTTGGAAGGCCGAGGCAGAAGGATCACCTAAGCCCAGCAGGTTGAGGCTGTGGTGGCCATGAGTTGCTACTGCACTGCAGCCTGGGTGACAAAGTGAGACTCCGCCTCAAAAAAGAAAGAAAGAAAGAAACAAACAAACAAAAAAGCATCGCCACCCAGAAATAAACATGAACTCCCAGGTCAGCAGAACTGGATCTGCATCCTTGATGTTAGGCTGACATGAGGCCCAAAGCCTTTCCAACCCACCAAGATCACAGGGTCTATCGCATTGCTCCTTTGCATCTCTTCAACTCCCTCCCTTGCCCCTTGCTCCTTTGGTAGAACTTGCTGGCCACACTCACCCCAGGCCTTCCCCATGCCTGCCCCTAAGTAACTGAATGTTGTGGGATGAAACCAAAAAACTCATCTCCATGCCAGAAAGTCACACTTGAAAATCATCAACACATGCTTTATACAGGCCCTGGCTCAGCCCAGCCATGCCATCCTATTTCTCTGGTTTGTTCATTCCCTTGCTCTCCAAAGCGGCTGTTTCTCTTCTCAGTCTTCCCCAAGCCACCTTCCTTCTCTTCACTCTCAGCTGATAACCTTTCTCCATATTTCACTGAGAAATTAGGAACGATCCTTCTTTATCTTTGCACTCCCATATCCAGCAGTCTACCAGTGTCTGTGCCATGGACTCGGCCTTCTACTGGGTTACGACGGTTGGACTCTAGGATTCCAGCCAAGAAGAAGCCCTCCCCTTCCGCAGTGGGTTCTATCTTCTCTCTGCTACTTAAGGACTTTGCTCCTCCAATTTGTGTTCATCTATTTTAATTTTTTTCCCATTTTATTGGCACATTTCTGTCAGCATACAAGTATATAGTAATATCACCCATTTTTAAAACTCTCTTGCTACAGTACCTCTTTCTCCAGCTACTAACCCAATCTTTTTAGACCTAGAGTTATTTGCCTTGGTCGTCTGTGCTATGTGCTACCCTTCACTACTCTGCAAATCTGTGTTCTTCATAGATATGTCCTCACCAGTGTGTCTTTCTCAGGACTGGACCCAATTCCATGTGGTGGGGCTGGATCTCTTCTCCAAGATACTTTCCACTCCTCCTCCTTTGACAAAATTCAGTGGTTCCTCTCCCTGCTACTGTCATTCAAAATCTCCCAATTCCCAATTCCCTTTATTTACTTAAAAAACATTTTACCAGCCAGGCTCGGTGGCTCAGCCTGTAATCCTGTGCCTTTGGGAGGCTGAGGTGAGTAGATTGCCTGAGCCCGTAGGTTCGAGACCCGCCTGGGCAGGCGAGACCTCCTCTTTACAATAAATCAAAAAATTAGCCGGGCGTGGTAGCCCACGCCTATAATTCCGGCTACTCGGAAGGCTGAGGCGAAAGGATCGCTGGAGCCCAGCAGGTTGAGGC
>NW_007079708.1:2170-12499 GCF_000164805.1 Carlito syrichta | reverse complement strand
TGTGTGTGTGTGTGTGTGTGTGTGTGTGTGTGTGTGTGTGTGTGTGTGTATGTGTTCGAGGTGGAGTTGGAGAAATTGTGATGCTTTCCCTTCCTAAACCAAAGTTTAGATTTTCTAACAAAAGAATCTTTCTCCCTGGGGCTCCTCCCCGCAAAGCACAAAGTGTTAGAACCACGGTTTTCTTTACCTTGTCACGCGTTAATTTTAAAATGGGCCTCCCCCTCATCTGACTTAGCTGCTCTAGAAATGGAAAGAAGGCCATAAAGATGTTAGAGTCTTCTCATGCCCCACATTGCATTTGCTTTGAAAAAGGGGAGAATATTTTTTTACTGTCCCCCCTTTGGTTGTAAATGCTTTCATAATTACTTTGATTGTTTTACTTTAAAAATATATGTTAGAACTAACAAACAAATTCAGTAGAGTTCCAGAAAATAACATTAATATACAAAAATCAGTCGCATTTCTTCCCCCCCCCCCTTTTTTTTTTAGAAAGTTAGGATTTTTAAGAAGACAGGAAAACTCCTGGCATGGGAGGGGCCCTGAAGCCACTGAGCCCAGCTCGTGTTGTTGTGAGAGGTCCATCAGTAGCATTTCTACACACGAACAAAGAGCTATTTGCAAAAAGAAATCAAGAAGACAATACCGTTCACAATAGCTACACAGCCCCCAAAAATACTTAGGAATAAATTTAACCAAGAAAGTGAAAGACCTGTATGCCCAAAACAGTACAATATCAATGAAAGAAATTAAAGATGATACAAAGAAATGGAAAGATAGCTGCGTTCATGGACTGGAAGAATTAATTCATGTTACTCAAAATGATCTACAGATTCAATGCAATTGCTATCAAAATTCCAGTGACATTTTTCCCAGGAATAGAAGAAACAATTTGTATGAAACTGCAAAAGACCCTGAATAGCCAAAGAACAAAAAAGAACATAGCTGGAGGCGTCACATTTTCTGACTTCAAACCATACTTCAAAGCTATAGTCATCAAATCAGCATAAAAACACACATATGTATGTCTGTCACAAAAACAGATATAGGAGGGGAGAACCGAAAGAAGAGCTGGAGGGCAGGCCCTTTGAAGTACAGGCTTCCTCCACCAGATAAGTGTTTTAGGAAACCATTGGCATCAGTGCACCAGCTAGTGTGCACTGGGCTCAGCAGAAGTGCCAGCCAAGGGTAAGAGAAATAGAAAACAGGCCAGGCTTGGTGACTCAGCCTGTAATCCCAGCACTTTGGGAGGCTGAAACAAGTGTTGTGAGAGGCTGTGTTTAGCTTCAATGAAAATTTTTTTGAGATTCTTTCCATTTGTTTGCCCATTTTATGATGGGTGAATTATGAGCACACCTGCACATATCGTGCTGAGTGTTCAGTTTTTGACCAAAACCAGCATGACCTCTGTACCCACCCTCCCTATTCACCTGTTCTCCTCACCGCAAGCAACTTTTTTTGTTGTTGTTGTTTCCCTGGATGATAAACTTCCTGAAAGGGAAATGTGTTGCCATGTGGAAGAAATGAAACAAAAAATGACAGAAGCACTAAAAGGCATCAAAATTGACAAGTTCAAAAACTTCTGAGGCTGGGCTCAGTGGCTCAGCCTGTCAAATAGTTCATTGTTAGTGTATAGAAATGCTACTGATGGGCAACCCTTCAGGGCCTCTCCCACTGCCAGGAGCTTTCCTGTCTTCTTAAAAATTCTAACTTTCTAAAAAAAAAAGGTCTTTTGCACTTTGGGAGGCCAAGGCGAGTGGATTGCCTGAGCCTGCAGTTTTGAGACCAGTCTAGGCAACTTGGCAAGACCTCATCTCTACAATAACTAAAAAATTAACCGGGTGTGGTATTGCCCACCTGTAGTTCTGGCTACTTGGAAGACTGAGGTGGAAGGATTGCCGGAGCCCAGCAGGTCAACGCTGGGGTGGCTGTGAGTGTGCCACTGTACTCCAGCCTGGGCCACGGAGTGACACTCCAACTTAAATAAATAATTAAATAAATAAATAAGCAAATTGTTTTGAGCAGTGGAAAAGGCATCTTAATAGATGTATTGCATCAAATGGAGAGTACTTTGAAGGCGACTGAAATGTAAACATGTAAGAATAAACACACAATGTTATAAATAAATTCTGGTTTTGGGGGGTACTCTCTCATATAGACCATTGTGAGAGAATAGAGAAGCAAGAAATAAATCCACATATTCATAGTCAATTGATTTTCTACAGAGGTGCCAAGGGTTGGCCAGGGTTGCAGTCGCATCTGAAGGCCCAAGTGGAGGATGATGCACTTCCGAGCTTACTCAGTGGTTGTTGGCCTGGCTCAGTTCCTGTGGGCTACGGGAAGAGAGCCGCAGTTCTTTGCTGGCTTTTTATCAGTGGCCTCCCTCAATTCACTGTCACTGGGGGAATATATTCTTCAAAGGAAAACTGGATGGCACAGCACAGTATCTAAGCCAGGACACGCTTTGCTTCTGAATTCACTGCTTCGCATATTTTCTGAGAATAGCTCCTCCAGGATTCTGATGGGCCTTTTTTCCTGAGTGAAAGTCAGCAGAGTAAGGTTGGTAAGATCAACTATAGCCCCTGCTGCTGCAGTTGGTCTTGGGCCTGCAACTGATACTTATCTTCTTCCTCCACCAGTATCTATTTTCTTTTCTTTTTTTTTTTTGAGTTGGAGTCTCACTCTGTCGCCCAGTGGCACGCTCACAGCCACCCCAGCATTGTCCTGCTGGGCTCAAGGTGATCCTTCCACCTCAGCCTTCCAAGTAGCTGGAACTCCAGATGTGCACTACATGCCCAGCTAATTTTTGATTTATTGTAGAGACGAAGTCTCACCAAGTTGCCTGGTCTGGTTTCAAACCCGTGGGCTCAGGCAATCCACTTGTTTTAACCTCCCAAAGTGCTGGGATTACAGGCTGAGCCACCGAGCCCGGCCTGTTTTCAATTTCTCTTACCCTTGGCTGGCACTTCTGTGGGTCCCAGTGGTTCTTCAGGTGGGGTGTGACACAGGGGTCTGAGAGGTTGCCATGCATTTCTCAGGTTGAAGTTTCTGTATTCTTTATAATAAAATTACATAAAGGAGTCTGAAGGAGGCGGCAGCACTACTTTCTCCTTATGATCAGGGTCAATGACCATTTCTGAGATGGTGAAACCTTTGCTTGTTGGCTGGCCCCTTGGCAAAAGGATTCCAAAATTGCCAGGCATCATCTATCGTTTATAGTTCAAAAGGACTTGCTGTCCCCACAGTGTAAGTGTTTTTCCTTTGGGACCAAGGCCCTTTAAACTTGCAGAGATCAGATGTGGAGAAACAAGAATAATTATCACCAACTAGGGCATGGGAGGTAATCATAAGGTGGCCACTGCTGCTTCAAACCCCTGATTCCCAGACCCTTGTATTGTTCCTATTGGGAACAAAATGAAGGTATTGAATTAAAGTATAGGTGGTTTCTCTTGCCCATGCCAGTTCTGGCATGTTTTTCTTTCCTTCCCCTCTTCTTTCTCTAATAAGCTTTGTTCTAAAACTTTGAAAAAAGGCTTTGCAGATGCTGCCGCATTGAACCTTTTCCCATCAGCCATGGTCAACCCCACTGTGTTCTTCCACATCACCGTCGATGATGAGCATTTGGGCCGCAACTCCTTTGAGCTGTTTGCTGACAAAGTTCCAAAGACAGCAGAAAACTTTCATGCTCTGAACACTGGAGAGAAAGAATTCGGCTATAAGGATTCCTGCTTTCACAGAATTATTCCAGGGTTTTTGTGCCAGGGTGGTGACTTTACACACCATAATGGCACTGGTGGCAAGTCCATTTAGGGGGAGAAACTGAATGATGAGAACTTCATCTTGAAGCATACAGGTCCCAGCATCTTGTCCGTGGCAAATGCTGGACCCAACACAAACAGGTCTCAGTTTTTCATCTGGACTGCTTAAGACTGAATGGTTGGATGGCAAGCATGTGGTTTCTGGCAAGGTGAAAGAGGGCATGAATGTTGTGCAAGCCATGGAGGGTTTTGGTTCCAAGAATGGCAAGACCAGCAAGAAGATCACCATTGCTGACTGTGGACAACTCTAATAAATTTGACTTGTTTTATCTTAAAAATAAAAAAATGAAAAACACTTCAAAAATGAATTGAGGCATGTATTTCATCCTACAGGATGGTACCTCCAAGCTGGTGCTTTGATTGTGCCTTTAATAAGCCATTTCGCAATTCTATCTAGGCAGCTTCTGGATGGTATGGTAGGTAATATGACCAGTCAGTCCTGTGGTCATGGGCCCAGTGTCACACACACCTCCTCTGAGGGTCAGGCACACCCTTGTGTAGGATCCTGTGTCCGAGAATTGCAACTGTGTAAGTCCTCAGGTGGTGGTGCTGGGTGAGGCCCTGTTAGCAGGAGAAACAAATCCATATCCGAGTAAGTACTGACTTCTCTTCTGATATGTTTGCATTCCTTCAGTGGAAGCAGGCCCAGTGTAGTCAATTTGAACCACATGTTCCTTTGGGCCACTTGGGAGATGGGGTCAACTTGGGGGCTCCACATTGGTCTCTGGTCCCTGTTTCTTGCAGTTTGAATTTCAGCCAAGGCAGTGTCTAGATCAGTCAGTATAAACAGGTGACCGTGCTTTGAGGCCCATGAATTATCTCCATCCTTGTTTCTACAACCACTTCCTTCCTGTGCCCATTATGGGAGCACTGAGGCGGCCAGTCAGAGAGGCTGGATGCTGTCGACTGGCTGAGTGTTTTTGTCTGTCCGGCTGTTTAGTACCCTGCTAGTGGGAGTTAGCATGTGTGCTGGCGATCTTCATGCTTCATGCCCTCCCCATTTATTGTTTCACATGTCCCTGCTCCAGACTCCTTTGCTCCCGATCTACTCATCTTCCTACTCTCAGACTGTCAAGTCATTTGCCAGGGCCCAGGAGTGCATATATATTTTAATCTTGGGCCACTTCTTCTTTTTTTCTTTTTGAGTCAGAATCTCCCTCTGTTGCCCAGGCTGGAGTGCAGTGGCACACTCATGGCCACCAACCTCGACCTGCTGGGCTGACTTCCAAGTAACTGGAACCACAGGTGCATGTCACCACGCCCAGCTAACTTTTTTATTTATTGTAGAGATGAGATCTCGCATGTTGCTCAGGCTGGTCTTGAATCCCTGAGCTCAGGCCATCCTCTCGCCTTAGCCTCCCAAAGTGCTGGGATTATCGGCATGAGCCACTGCATCCAGCATGGTTCACTTCTTTTTCTACACAAAGAAAAATACTGTCTGTGGGGAGGATTTTCCCTCACACTGTTTTTCAAGACCCTCTCTGAGTAAGCTGTACTGTTATTATCCATTTCTGGCCTGCACCCACATATAGACCTGTGCATCCATGAACCAAGCACGGGCTTTTTCCTCTGCTGTGAGCTGGTCATAAGGGATCTCCCATATAGCAATGTTTGCACTTAAGAGGAGCACTGGCGCAACAGTGACGGATGATGCGTGATGGATGATGGGACATTTAGACTTTCTAATCATGTAGCTTCAAGATTCATCCATTCTCATCTTATCATAGATTGTTTCTGGACACACCTGACCTTGTGACTTCATGGATCTGACAGAATATAGCTCGTGATGGGCAGCCTGGTCACTTGGTGCCTTTGCACCCAGAATATCAGAAGCTGTTTTTATTTTTCCTTTTTCTTTTTCTTTTTTTGAGTTGGAATCTCACTCCATCACCCAGGCTGGAGTGCAGTGGCATGCTCACGGCCACCCCAGCATCGAGTTGCTGGGCTCTGGCGATCCTTCCATCTCGGCCTTCCAAGTAGTCGAAACCATAGGCACGTGCTACCACGCCAGTCTAATTTTTTTATTTATTCTAGAGACGAGGTCTCGCCAAGATGCCCGGGGTGGTCTCAAATCCGCGGGTTCAGGTAATCCACTCGACTTGTTCTCCCAAAGTGCTAGGATTACAGGCTGAGCCACCGAGCCCGGCCAGAAGTTGTTTTTAAAGTGGCATCTAATTCTCCACTGCGGATAGCATGGCCTTTGCTTTCAGTCTTTTTTGATCGAGAAGAATTTCTCTGTTTTTCTTCCTCTCTCACAATCTTCATGTTTTTAACAAATACAGGCCAAATATTAGGGCTTGTTTAATGTTACGTCATGATGAGATTTTGGTCACCAACTGTTGATAGGATTATAAGAGAGGAGAGATTGTGTTCTTAGTGTATCTAACCAGGAGTTACGTGATGCCAGTCAATTTATGTCCTTACAGACTGGGTGCAGTGGCTCAAGCCTATAATCCCAGCCCTTTGGGAGACCGAGGCAAGAGGATTGTCTGAGCCCACAGGTTTGAGACCAGTCTGAGTAACTTGGTGAGACCTTGTCTCTGCAATAAATCGAAAAATAAGCCGGGCGTAGTAGTGTACTCCTGTAGTTTCAGCTACTTGGAAGGTTGAGGTGGAAGGATCGCCTGAGCCCAGCAGGTCAAGGCCGCTGTGGCCATGAGTGTGCCACTGTGCTCCAGCCTGGGCAACAGAGTGAAACTCCAACTCAAAAAAAAAAAAAAATTATGCCATTGCCATTGGTAATTTTTTTTTTTTTTTTTTTAGTTGGGATCCCACTTTGTCACCCAGGCTGCAGTACAGTGGCATTAACATGCCTCGCCACAGCCTCAACCTCCTGGACTCAGGCAACCCTTCTGCCTCAGCCTCCCTAGTAGCGGGGAGTACAGGTATGCACCACTATGCCTGGCTATTTTTTTAGCTGTAGATATGAGGTCTTGCTATGTTGCCTAGGCTGGTCTCATACTCCTGGGCTCAAGCAATTCTCCTGCCTTGGCTTCCCAAAGTGCTGGGATTACAGGCGTGAGCCATCATGCCCTGTGGCGATGTTAATTGTGATTACTTGGTTAAATAATCTGATGTCTGCCAGATTTCTACATTGTATGATCACTATATTTTCCTTTGTAATTGATCACTATCTCATGGGGAGATATTCTGAAACTGTGTAAATATTATGTTTTTCGTAAGACTTTCATCCGGTAATTTTAGTGTACACTGATGAATTTTACCTGAATCAATTGTACTTTTCTAATTTCATCATTCCATTTACATTTATTATGTGCCATTCTACTATAAGGAAGTAGTTTCCAATTTTCTCAATTAATTAGTTAATTAATTTATAGCACTATGAACTCATGGATGTTTACCTTATTCAGTGAATTAAAATTCACTGCCAGCATTATTTACTTTGATGCTTTAATGGTCAGTGGAGGTCACTTCAAGTGGCTCATGTGTCTTTTTTTTTGAGTAGGAGTTGCACTCTGTTGCACAGGTTGGAGGGCAGTGGCTGGAGGACAGTGGCACGCTCATGGCCACTGCAGCCTCGACCTGCTGGGCTCAGGTGATCCTTCCACCTCAGCCTTCCAAGTAGCTGGAACCACAGACATGCACTACCATGTCCAGCTAATTTTTTTGATTTATTGTGGAGATGAGGTCTTGCCAAGTTGTCCAGACTGGTCTCAAATTCCTGGACTCAGGCAATCCTCTAGCCTCCACCTCCCAAAGTGGTGGGATTATAAGCATGAGCCACTGCACGTGGCTATGTGTCCTTTTATTAAACATTAATTTTTTTTTTTTTTTTTTTTTAGAAACAGGGTCTTGTCCTGTCTCCCAAGCTGGAGCGCAGTGGCATGATTGCAGCCCACTGCAGCTTTGAACTCCTGGACTCAAGCCATCATATGCACTTTTGATATGTCTCCATATTCTTTAGGCACGTCTTTACTTTTGGGCAAGACAAAATGCCCCAAACTCATCTTATACTTTGTGATTCCCCAGCTTTTCAAATCTCAGCAATTTCCTCAACGAGCTGAATATAATGATGTTTAGAAACCGAGATTTGCCTGGTCTCTAGATGTGTTCACTGCTCCTGGGGTGTCACAGCTTCCAGGTTCTCTTCAAAGACTAAGCTGGGTCTGGGCCTGGTGGCTCAGCCTGTCATCCCCAGCAGTTTGGGAGGCCAAGGCGAGTGGATTGCCTGAGCCCACGGGTTCAAGACCAGTCCAGGCAATTTGGTGAGACATCGTCTTTACAATAAAAAAGTAAAAAAATTAGCTGGGCATGATAGTGCGCACCTGCAGTTCTGGCTACTTGGAAGGCTGAGGTGGAAGGATTGTCAGAGCCTAGCAAGTCGACTCTGGGGTGACTGTGAGCATGCCACTGCACTCCAGCCTGGGCAATGGAGTGAGATTCCAACTAAAAAAAAAGTTATATATATATTAATCAAAGACAAAGCTGGGACATACATATGCACCTATATGTATACAAGACCACTATCCTATACACAATCAAGAGATCTGTATTTTGGTAGTATCAGATGTTTCAAACCTGCAGTACCTTCCCAACACCACTCCCTTTCTCAGTCTATTTCACAAAGAAACTCTTGGAACATCACATTTGCTGAAGACAGCTTTTTGTACCATTTTATTGACTGGAAGGCATTTCAGACTGCTGGATAGGTGTGAATCCCTGGAAGATAATCACAGGAGACTTTAGAGCTTCGACCGTTGTACTGATTCCTGTAATTTAATGATATTTTCACAGAAATGAAAATCTGCTGTTTTTGCAATCTGAAGGGGCAATTTGGATTACAGGAGCCCATTAGTAGAAAATGCCCAATTGCAGACCCTCTATTTAGGGATTATGTGGGCCATTTAGTCCCATAAGTAGACACCCTTTCTGAATGCTTTTCTTCCTAAATGCTTAGTTCACCAGACTGTCTGACATCAAAGTTCAGCTCTGCCCTCCCTAGCCACAGTGTGCTGTGATCTCTCCTGGCTGATGGTTCAGGAAGTACTAGACCCCACAGGCGGGCCAGTGAAGAAAGAACTACAACCACAAAGAGCTGGTTAGCCTTCTCTACGTTTGCATGGTTGAATTTGGCCTTCCCAAATTAATATTACTTAACGAGCAACTGCAGCCTAAATGAACCCTGTAAGTTAACTTGCATATGGCTAAGGAGGTGTTCTTCCAAGACAAGCCGGTCCCTGAAGGTGTTTTCCAATGACACTCTTTTTCTCTTGGATTATGGCAGGGTGGCCTACTAAATGCAAAATTATCAGTGTTCTAACTTATTGCTTCTGCTATATTTCTGCAAGAAGTTGATAATATAAAAAATGAATTCTTTCATTTCTTTTTTTGCTTTTGTATTTGTTTTTTTTGAGTCAGAGTCTCACTCCATCACCCAGTCTGGGGTGCAGTGGCACACTCACGGCCACCCCAGCATCTACTCGCTGGGCTCAGGCGATCCTTCTGCCTCAGCCTTCCAAGTAACCGGAACTACAGGTGAGCACTACTGCACCTGGCAAATTTTTTATTATAGAGATGAAGTCTCGCCAAGTTGCCCAGGTTGTTCTTGAACCGTGGGCTCAGGCAATTCACTCACCTCGGCCTCCCAAAATGCTGGGACTACAGGCTTGAACCTTCGCACCTGGCCAATTCTTTCATTTCTAAGACATTGACCAATTTTCAATATACAGGATCTCATTCCTCTACCCTCAAACTTAATAATAAATAATATTCATCAGTGACATTTCCTATCTGCTAGCTTGAGTATCATTCCCTGCTTTAATCCCTCAGTAAAAGATTAAAAAGATAAAAAGAAGAAAGAAAAGGAAAGAAAACATCTTGGGCTGTACACATGTGTGTGTCAGTATATCTGTGTGACAGAGTGTATGCGACTGGTGTGCAAGTATGTGACCATGCTTGTGATCTTGCATGTATGATGAAGCATATATGTAGTGTGCATGATATGTACACAATGTGCACGCGTATGTGGCTGGAATGTGTGCTTTTATGCATGTCCCAAGGGCATGCATGTGTGAATGTGTGGGTGACAATTAGTTCTTGTGTGCTATTGCTGCCTCCTAGTGGCATCTAGTGTTTTTTTTTTGTTTGTTTGTTTGTTTTTTGTGGGAGTCTCACTCCGTTGCCCAGGCTGGAATGCAGTGACAACCTAAGGCCACCCCTGCGTCGGTTGGCCTCCGGCAATCCTTCCGCCTCAGCCTTCCAAGTAGCCAATTAATATGTGCATTACCTCACATCAATTTGAACACTTAAAATCTACTCTCTTAGTGGCTTTCAAGAATACATTGTATTGAACTGTTGCTGGGTGGAGTGTGGCACAAGAAATTTCAGAGTGGCCAGTATAGTTTTTTTTTGAGTTGGAGTCTCACTCCGTTGCCCAGACTGGAGTGCAATGGCCGCTGCCGGCCACCACAGCCTTGACCTGCTGGGCTCCGGTGATCTTTCCGCCTCAGCCTTCCAAGTAGCTGGAATTACAGGCATGTGCTACCACGCCCGG
>NW_007079708.1:0-1648 GCF_000164805.1 Carlito syrichta | reverse complement strand
AAAAAGAGAGAGAGAGAGAGAGGGAGAGAGAGGGAGAGAGAGAGAGAAATATGCCTGAAGGCATGGACATCTTAGAAAAAGATCTTGTTTTTGCTTTTTGCAAGAAGCTTGATATATTGATATAGCTAAACAATTATCATGCAGAAGAGGGTGAGCTACAGGTATCTGCTCCTGAGAGATTACCATCTCTTCAACACTGATTTTGCCTTTGACAGGAGGCTTGATAAATTTTTAGTGATTATTATCTTAAATCATGAACTGAAAGGGGGGGCCAATTACTATTTCTACATCCTTACTAGGCTAAGGGATGGATTTGGACTTGAGCCTTTACTAGCAACAGAGTACTTGATAGACTTGTAGTGATTATTATGTTAAACTATGAACCAAAAGTTGCACCATTTCTACACCTTGATGAGCTTTTCCTTGGTGAGTTGAGGGAGTGGGATGGGTTGGCAAATCCACATTGCAGCCAGCTGGGTGGTCTGGACTGTAAGAAAGAAGTCTGGAAATGCCCTTATTTTAAAACTGCTTATAAGAAGCTTATCTATGTCTAACCTAGGGAATATTCTGCCTCATTAACTAAAGTCACCAAATTGAACAATTGATCTCTTGAACTTACTCCTCCCATCTGACTGAAATTTGGTATTCGTTGATCAATGTTCCCTTCCTCAGGGATGGGAATGGGGATGGGAATAGTTTATAAAACTTGAATAGCTTCACTGATTGGTCAAATTCCTGCAATTGCGTGCTTGGGTTTTGCATCCTTGATTCTCAGTGCAGATGAACTGAATTATATATTATTCTCTAGCTGTAAACGTGTCCAAATATGTTTTTGAAAACTAAACATTCTTAAAAGCATTCTGTACCCTTTGTTTTCCTTGGCATGATGTGTCTCTGAAACAGTGAACTGTCTGTGTTTACTTTCAGTGGGGTGGGTTTGAAAAAGAACCCTGAAAAGAATTTGACTTCCCCCTGGAAGCTTGAAAGTAACTACTTACAAATGAATGAATCTTCTATTTTCTTTATGAAAAGTTGAAAAGATGCTTCAAGATGTGCTTTTATTAGATTTGGAACCACACTGAGCGCATCGCAAAGATACTGCAGAAAGAATCCTGTTGCGAAATTAGATGAAAAACAGTGGTCCACGGAATCTCATTTCCGTGTTTTCACAATTTAAATTGTACTTCTCCCTGATTTTAAAAAAGATGTAGCTGAGAGGTTCTCTAGAAAAGCAACAGAAGCCCAGAGAACACCGCAGCACAGCAACGCAGAAGGGGAGACTGCTGTGCGGTGGATGAAACCCACAAAGAAACATTTTCCACTTGATGTTGCTATTCACAGGATCGGTAAGCGTGAGGCCCTTTTATTTTATTTCGGCATCTTCAGAATTTGGGGTCACTGCTTCAGACCTCAGACAGCTCCAAGTGCAAACGACAAAACAAAGCCGTCTTCTCTTGTTCCCGCTTCATGCCCCCCGAGTCACCCCCGGGTCGCGAGGTACCGCGGAGGGGAGACTTTTCCACCTGACACTCGTTCGACCCTGACGGCCGAACAGACGGTGAGCACCGCCCCTCGTGAACATCCTCCAGCGAGCCCGGGCTCGGGGCCCCGGGCTTGCTCTTCTCCACGGCCCCTCGCGCGTTCACAG
>NW_007079707.1:12100-12586 GCF_000164805.1 Carlito syrichta | reverse complement strand
TGCCGGCGCCGCTGGGGCCGCCCGCCGACCGGCGCCACCGGCCTTCCTTCTCACTCACCCACTCACCCCTCAATCATTCACTCATTCACTCACTCACTCACTCATTCACTCACCTACTCGCTGCTTCCTCATTTCCACTCACTCATTCACTCATTTTCAAGTACCCGCTCACCCGCTCATCCACTCATTCATTCACTCACCCACTTACCCTCTCACTCACTTATTCACTCAGTCATTCACTCACTCCCGCATCCATTCACTCATTCATTCACCCATGCGCTCACTCACTCACTCGCTCTTGGGCCCCTGCTCACCCACACTCGGGCCACGTGTGAAGTGCTCTCTCTCCTAGACATGAGGGCTAAGACTGCTTGGGGAGGGGTTGGCACAGGGTGGAGGCCTCGGTGGCCACGGGAGCTGGGACAGGCCCCCGGAAGCCAGAGGCGGGTGCTCAGAACAGCGTCCAGACCCCGCGACCCAGGCCCT
>NW_007079707.1:8036-10978 GCF_000164805.1 Carlito syrichta | reverse complement strand
TCCCTGGCCCTGGGACAGGTGTGGCGGTGACCGTGTGCTCCCAGGAGGGGGTGCCCAGGGGTGGGCGGGTGCCCCTGCACTCCTGGAATGCCACTGGCCCGCCCAGGTCCCCCACTCAGCCTCGGCTCCCCAGGCCCTGCCTCTGCCCATAGCCAGGAAGGCCGCTCGACCCCTCTGCTCAGAGTTGCCCTGAGCAGCGGCCCAGCCGGACTCTGCAGACAGGACCTGGCCTGCAGTCCCCTCCATAGGCCTGGGGGCCTCCCAGATGCTTGGAATTCTCCCCAGGGTGGCTCCCAGGTGTGGGGTAGGGACTGGCCTGGGGACCTCAGAGGGTGATGCCGGGCCAGGAGAGAGCTAGGAGGGGCAGAGCTGGGCCTGCCTCCCCTTGGGGACTGGGAAGCTGAGGGTCGCTCCCACCTGATGGACGTGCTGGGCCCTCCGGGTACAGAGGACAGGGGCATGGGGGCTCCCCAGCCTGGCCTGTGGCCCCAAGAGACATGTGGAGGCAAATCACGGCGGGCTCTGCACAGGGCTGTGTGGGGTTGTGTCTGGTGACACTGTGCACAGGTGGCATGGCCCTCAAGGACTCCAGGGGTCATCTCCCCTGGGCTCCACCCGCCCTCTGCTCTGCCTGCCAAGGAGCCTCCTGCACTGGCTCTCAGGCCTCCCACTGTCTGGGAGTTCCCTCCAGAGCCCTGGCTGCCTTGGGACAAGGTGTCACCAGTCCATGTCGTACTTCCTGAGCCCCCCAGGGGATGGCTGCACTGGGCAGGGGTCCAGGCAAGGAGATTAGGGCCAGGCCCATGGCAGATGCCTGGTGGGAATGAATGAGTGGCCCCAGAGGTGCCAGGTTGGAGTGAGGGGATGCCCTGCCGTGCCAGGGCCTCACTGGGGTCAGGTTGAGGGAAGGTTCTTGGAGGGTCTGGGCTCAGCTGTTGGCCCAGGGTGACCTCAGACACCTGGTCAACGGACAGAGATGCCCAGCACCCCCAGCCAGGCACGCAGGAGCCTATGCCGCCGACCCCCTCACCTGTCATCATGGGCCCTTCTGGCCCCTCCTGTGATAAGCAGGCCTCAGGCTTCTGCCCACCGCCAGCTCACACCTCCCTCCCCGCAGGCCATGCCCAGGACAGCCCCGCAGAATCCAGCTATGGACACGGCTATCAGTACTACCCCAACATCCCTCCTGTCCCCCAGGGGCCTGGTGGTGAGTCTCGGTGTCCGTCCCCAGCCTATGCCAAACAGATCCCCCGCTGCGGGGCACAGCGTCCCCAGGGACACTTGTCCTGGGGTGGTTTTTCAGTGGCCACTGCCAAGGTCACAACGTGAGGGGTGGAGGACACCCTGCATACACGGCCCTATTGGTCAGCCCATGCAGGACCCACAGGCACTGGGTCTCTGCCAGGCTCTGGCGGAGGTTGAAGGGGAAGGGGCCACACTGTCCACGCCCACATCCCCGAGGGCCAGCTGAGCACTCTGGGGTCTGAAACTGGATCCCATCTTCACAACTCCGTTCACTTCCTGATATGTCAGCAACACGTATGTCTCCTGCACCTGGATGCTGCCGTCTCTGTGGCAACTGGCAGGAGCCCATCGAGGCGGCCTTGATGCCTGGCGGAGGCGGGAGGGCAAGGGAGGCCAAGTGTGGGGGCTTCGGGGATCCCCGCATGCCTCGCTTCGCATGACCTCAAACCCTGCCAGACAGGCAGGGCCCCTGTGCCCGATCTCAGCCCCGAGAGACTGAGTCGCAGTGTAAACCCTGGGCCTTGGACGCATGAGGCCCGGCAGCCCTGGCTCCCTCCAGGAGAGGAGAGGAGGAAGGGTCAGGCGGGATGGCGGGTGTGCCCCAGAAGCCCTGCTGCACCCATGCGTGCACAGTACGCGGCCAGGAGCCCACACCCGAGGCAGAAGCCAGAGTGGGCTCGGGAGCTCAGAGCCCAGACTGACACTGGGTGTCACCACCCCCAAGCCACGTGCACCCCATGAGCCCTGTTTCCGCAGGCAACCCACTCCACGGGGTGACCGTCTTCCCGCCTCTGAGGACCATCCCGGTGGTACGAGGTGAGTGAGCCCGAGAAGGGGCGTGGATTTGCCGAGTCCCTCCCTGGGCCTGCGGTGAGCGGTCTGTGCCCTCGGTGGACAGGGCGGAACCCTTTCCGGGGCAAGTTCCCGGGACTCCTCTAATGGGATCCTGGGCGGGGCAAGTGGGGTGCAGGGCTGAGGGCGGCACCCCCAAAACCCTCGACGGCTCTGGCCCACAGCCCAGAACCCCGCGCACAACGGGCGGGTGTGCAGCACCTGGGGGGACTTCCACTACAAGACCTTCGACGGCGACGTGTTCCGCTTCCCCGGCCTCTGCAACTACGTGTTCTCGGCGCACTGCGGGGCGGCCTATGAGGACTTCAACGTCCAGCTGCGCCGCGCCCGGGAGTCTGGGGCCGCCGTGGTGACCCGGATCCTCATGAAGTTGAACGGCCTGGTCGTGGAGCTGACCAGGGGCTCGGTCCTGGTCAATGGCCACCCGTGAGTCTGGGCCGTGGGATGGCCAGGGCGGCGTGGGGGGGAACCCGCCACAGGGTGGGATGTGAGAGGGAGCGGGGAGGCCGCTCCCGGCCCTGCGTGGGCCCCGCCCCTCCAGCATCCCGGGCTCTCATCATGCCCCTCCCTAGTTCCTGGTGCCACCAGACCTCCAGGAGCCATGTCTCCGCCCCACGTGTGACTCCGTGGTCACAGCGGCCTTGTCACTTTCGAGGCCGTAGCGACCCGCCTGGCTGTGCCCCAGCTTCTTAGCTCCGACCTCTTTGCAGGGTCCAGCTGCCCTTCAGCCAGTCTGGGGTCTTCATCGAGCAGAGCAGCAGCTACCTGAAGGTGAAGGCCAGGCTGGGATTGGTGCTCATGTGGAACCACGACGACAGCCTGCTGGTGAGGGGCGGCGCTTGGGA
>NW_007079707.1:6622-8016 GCF_000164805.1 Carlito syrichta | reverse complement strand
TGGGGGGGTGGGTCCCCAGCTCCCACCTCCTCTGTCCTGTACGTCTGGGCGCCCTGGTGGGGACGGGTGTCTGATGCCTTCTCCTGCTCCAGCTGGAACTGGACACCAAATACGCCAACAAGACCTGCGGGCTCTGTGGGGACTTCAACGGCATGCCCGTGGTGGGCGAGCTCCTCTCCCACAGTAAGACTCCGCGCGGCTGGCCCCTTCCTTAGCATGCCCTGGCAGGCTCGGCCTCTCAGAACCCCAGGTTGTGCACACCTACACCCTTCCACATTCTAAGCACATGCACAGTGTTCAATCCCTGCACACACGTGCACTTCCAGCACATGCACATGCATGCATGAGCACCCTCCCACACTGAGTATACACAGTGTGCAATTCCTGCACACACATGCAATTCTAGCACACACATGCACACATGCATGCCCTCCCACCCTGAGCACATGCACAGTGTGCAATCAGGCACACACATGCAATTCCAGCACATGAACATGCATGCATGAGCACCCTCCCACACTCTGAGCACACACACACTGTGCAATACCTGCACATATGTGCAATTCTAGCACACGCATGCATACATGCACATCCTTCCACACTCCAAGCACACACACAGTGCCTAATCCCTGCACACATGCACAATTCCAGCACACACACAGGCACCCATAAGCACAGAGATACCCACCCCCCCCACCCTTCCAGCACATGCACACACCTGTGCACCCACAGCCTCACCACTGGGCCCCTTGCTTTCGGCATTGTGCCCTGGGTTGCCCCTGGCCACACACCCTCACCCAAGATGCCAGGCTTCCTCCTGTTTGGTCCTTGGGTTGCCAGGCCGTGGCCTTGCCATGTGAACTGTACCAGCCAGAGCCTCTGACCAACTACCCTCTGCCAGTTCCACAAAGCCCCAGGCAAGCCCCCTACAAGGGGCGTCCTACATGGGGGACTAAGGCTGTTCCAGTGTCCCAAAGTCCCCAGCCAGGTGGCCCAGGGCCGGAAGGCGTGCGGGTTTACTTCCCAGCCTGGCAAGCGGGAGCCCAGGACCCGGCCAGCTGGTGCCCCAGTCCCTGTCCTGCAGCCCTGAATGCCACGGGGTTCCGTGCTGGCTCCTCAAGTGGTGTGGATGGGGCCCAAGTGGGCATGGTGGGGCAGAGGACACAAAGAGCCCCTGCAAGCCCCCATGTGGAACCAGCCTCCCGGGATTTTGCTGCCGGACATGGGGCTAGGGGCTGGGACTGCAGACAGAGCCTGGGCCTGTGTGTCTTGCAGACACCAAGCTGACCCCCTTGGAGTTCGGGAACCTTCAGAAGATGGATGGCCCCACGGAGCAGTGCCAGGACCCCGTCCCCATGCCCCCCGAGAACTGCACAGCCAGTGTTGTGAGCCTC
>NW_007079707.1:3531-6557 GCF_000164805.1 Carlito syrichta | reverse complement strand
AGGGTGGGAGGGGGTGGTGCGGGAGGGGTTGTGACCCATGCCTGGACTCAGCTTGCTCCCGTCTCTGCCCCAGGACATCTGCGCAGAGCTCTTGGGGGTCCCGCAGCTTGCAGACTGCTTGGCCCTGGTGGACACAGGCCACTACCTGGAGGCCTGCCGGCAGGACCTGTGTCTCTGCCAGCGGGACCCGACCAGCTGTGTCTGCCACACCCTCGCTGAGTACACGCGGCAGTGTGCCCACGCCGGGGGGCTGCCCCAGGACTGGCGGGGCCCTGGCCTCTGCCGTGAGTGTCCCTCCCCACCCCAGGTGTCAGGGAGGCAGGGAGGGAGGGAAGGGAGGGAGGGCGGTGGGCCATGAGCCGTGCCCCTGCCTCCCGCAGCCCAGACGTGCCCTCACAACATGCAGTACCATGAGTGCCACCCACCCTGCTCTGACACCTGCTCCAATCCCGAGCACTCCCAGGCCTGCGAGGACCACTGCGTGGCCGGCTGCTTCTGCCCCGAGGGTGAGGCGCGTCCTGTGCCCCGGCCCTGCCTTCCAAGCCCGCATGACCTGGTGTCGTGTCCCGCCTGCCGGAGACATCCTGGGCCCCAGGGCGGGGGCCTCTGCCGCGCCCATCCCCCTCCTCACATGCCTGGCTGCTCCCCGCAGGGACGGTGCTTGATGACATTGGCGACGGCGGCTGCGTCCCGGTGTCCCAGTGTGCCTGCACGTACAATGGGGCCACCTACGCGCCGGGGACCATCTACTCCACGGACTGCACCCACTGGTGGGTCCCAGCCCCCCTTCCCCCGCCCCGTGCCCTGGAATGTGGCGCTGGGCTGGCCCCTCTGGGGCCGCAACCTGGGCCGGTGGGCTCCCCTTCCAGGCCCGGAGTCTGGCAGGCCTGGCCGAGTCCCCGCCGGCCCCGACGCGGAGGCGGCTGGCTGCCCCGGGGCCCATGCTCACGTGGCCACCCCGTCTCAGCACCTGCTCAGGAGGCCGGTGGAGCTGCCGGGAGGTTCCGTGTCCAGGCACCTGCTCTGTGCTCGGCGGCGCCCACTTCTCCACCTTTGATGAGAGGCTGTACACAGTCCACGGGGACTGCAGCTATGTGCTGGCCAAGGTAGGCCCGGCCGTCCGGGGTCCGCCAGACATCAGTTTCCAGGATGCTCCCCGACCTTGGCTACGCATAGGGTGACCCTGGGACCGATGGTGGGAGCTTGAGGAGACGCCCCGCCCCCCAGCACTGGTTCCGCACGAGGCCCGGGGGCTGCAGTCAGGGCCTCCACCCCGGGGAGCTGTGCTGACGCTCCTTCGGCCCAGGCCCAGAGTGGACCTCGGGGCCCCATGTTGTGCTGTCCACCCAGGGGTTAGGGCAGACGACATCCTGTGTCTGTGTGACGGTGTCCTGTCATGGCCCCGCTGCCTGGTCCTCTGGGTCCTGCCCACCCCTTCCCCAGGCCCACTGTGCTGTCCTGACTGGGCCCGTCCCACGAGCTCCTGGGGTTGCAGGCTTGCAGGGTGTGGCCTCCTCAGATTTCTCAGCCAGCGGGCGGGTGCATCAGGGGGTCCTCCACCCGGGGTCCTGACAGCGCTTCCCTCCCGGAGGTCATGAGGGCAGAATGAGTTCCAGCGGGGGAGGGGGCTTCCAGCACGGGTGCAGCCCGGGAGGAACAGGGCCAAGGCGGGGTGGGGGTGCGGAGCGTGAGAACACGTGTGTCCCAGCCCTGTGACAGCAGCACCTTCACCGTGCTGGCCGAGCTGCGCCGGTGCGGGCTGACGGACAGCGAGACCTGCCTGAAGAGTGTCACACTGGGCCTGGGCGCGGCGCAGACGGTGAGTGTGGCCTCTGGGCCGGGGAGACCTGCAGGCGGGCCCAGAGAGGGGGCACGCCCATCCCTCACAGCACCCTGCTGCCCAAGCCCTTCCTCCTTGGCGTCAACAGCGAGAGGCTGGAGGACCCTCCGTGATGTTGGCTGGGTCCATGCTCGTGGGTCATCCGAGTGATGGTCTCCAAACGGAGCAGCTCGGGGACGGGACGGGGCCTCCATGCCTGCCCTAACCTGCCCCAGGAGTGGGGAATGTGGAGCGTCTCCAGCCAACATGGCTTCTCCCCAGAAGTCGATTTTGTCATTTTATAAAATGACTTCGGCGTTGACACTATTTAAAAACATGCACGGTCCTCAGAAAACGTAGAAAGTCGGGCCCCTCCCAGGAGCCCTCAGGCAGAGTCTCCCAGCCACCTGCAGGCACGTGTCACAGGCCCCGGTGCCGGGGGACAGGGCCGAGGTGGTGTGCGCTTACCGTCCCCCCGCCCCGGCGCCCGCAGGTGGTTGTGATCAAGGCCAGTGGGGAGGTGTTCGTGAACCAGATCTACACCCAGCTGCCGGTGTCCACAGGTAAGGGCGGAACCCCCAGCCCGGGCTGCCTGGGGTTCTGCCCCACGCCCCCTGCGAACCTGGTCCTGTGTCCACAGCCAACGTCACCCTCTTCAGACCCTCCACCTTCTTCATCATTGCGCAAACCAGCCTGGGCCTGCAGCTGGACGTGCAGCTGGTGCCCACCATGCAGGTGTCCGTGCGGCTGGCGCCCGAGCTCCGTGGCCAGATCTGCGGTGAGAGGCGGCCCCCGGCCCCACCCTGAGCCCCCCGTGGCTGGAGGCTTCACTCTGCCCTCTCGCCCTCTCCCCTGAGACCTCCGCCAGGGCCGAGCTCAGCCCCATCCCGTCCACCCCAGGTCTCTGCGGGAACTTCAACCAGAACCAGGCCGACGACTTCACGGCCCTCAGCGGCGTGGTGGAGGGCACGGCCGCGGCCTTCGCCAACACCTGGAAGGCCCAGGCTGCCTGCCCCAACGCCCGGAACAGCTTTGAGGACCCCTGCGCCCTCAGCGTGGAGAATGGTACCCACCCCCCACCTGGCTCAGTCCCCCGAAGTCCTTCCTGTCCCCCGGGCCATGGAATGCTGGGGCGGGGCTCGGGGACCCCAGGGAGGTGGAGGCCTGTGACAGGCAGGTGTCACGGGGGGGGAGTGGGGCAGACTGG
>NW_007079707.1:3076-3511 GCF_000164805.1 Carlito syrichta | reverse complement strand
CAGCCCGCCTGCCCCAACGTCAGGACCAGCTTCGAGGATCCCTGCGCCCTCAGCGTGGAGAACGGTGCGTGTCTCCCACCCACCTCCCCTGGCCGCTTGGCATGGCTTCGCCCACTTTGCTGGGGCTGAGGGCGGGGCTGAGGGCGGCGGGGAGGTTGCAGGGGTGCCCCGGGTCAGGCTCACGGGGGCGCCTTGGGGGCACGGATGTGGGACCCCAGCCTCGGTGAAGGGGCGGGCTGGAGTCTTCGTGTGGTTGTGCTGACCTTGACCCTGACCCTGGGGCCCTGGACTTGGGGGATGGGGAGGGGGCTCGGTGTTGGCCAGTCCCGGGTGCCCTTCCCTTCCCCCAGGGCCCGAGAAGCCGGGACCCACCAGGCCCAGAGGAGGGGCCGGGAGGGCCCCGCCCACCTGTCCATGGTGGAGCCACCAGCATCC
>NW_007079707.1:0-3056 GCF_000164805.1 Carlito syrichta | reverse complement strand
CACCAGCATCCCCAGAAGGTGGCAGCTTGGGGGGGCCGGGCTAGGGATGCAGGAAGTGACGGAACCCATAGCCACGGTCGTCGGCACACCCCCATGCGGGGAGAGGCCCTGGGGGTGCCATGCCACGGGGTCCCAGCCCGGGCACTGACGGCCGCTCCTCCGTCCACAGAGAAGTACGCCCAGCACTGGTGCTCGCGGCTGACCCACGCGGAAGGCCCCTTCGCCCCGTGCCACGCTGTCGTGAACCCCGGCGCCTACTACGCGGTACGGCCCTGCCTCTCTGCCGTGGGCCCGAGGCCGCCTTCGGGGAGGACCGGGGAGCGCGGCGGGGGGCTCAGCAGGACGGTCTTCGCCAGGCCGGGAGGGCCGGGAGGGCCGGGAGCTGGGGCGAGGCTGCCTCTCGGCCCCGCCCCGCCCCTCGGCGTCACTCACTCGTTCACTTTCTCGCTCATTCACTCATTCACCCGTTAATTCACTCATTTACTGATTCACTCACTCACGCATTGACTCACTGTCTCACTCATTGGCTCTCATTCATTCACCCACTTAGTCACTCACTTCTTCAGTTACTTATTTACTCATTCATGGCTCACTCTCCCCCTCATTTACTCCCTCAGTCATTCATTCACTCACTCATTCATTCACTCGCTCATTCAGTCACTTATTCACTTTCTCCTTCGCTCACCCCAGTCGCTCATTCACCTATTTATCCACCCACCCACGTGCTCATTTACTGATTCATTCACTCACTCACTGACTCTCACTCATTCATTCACACACTCAGTCACTCCCCTCCTTCCTTCCTTGTTTACTCACCACCCACCCACTCACTCTCATTGGCTCACTGCCCCGCTCATTCATGCATTCACTCACTCACTCACTCATTCTTGCGTCGGCTCACTCATCCACCCGCACTCTTCCATAGTCACTCATTCATTCACTCTCTTACTCACTCACTCATTCACTCCCCGTGTCTACTGAGTTCGTCTCTGGCCTCTGGCCCTGCCCGGGCCCAGAGCTAAACCCTGAGAGCTTGTGGTCAGCTGTGCCCTGGAGGGGCCACATGGGAGCTGGGTGGAGGTCGAGCTGATGCTCTGTGCAGAGGCAACCATGTGGGGGCACCTGCTGGGTCACACGGACAATGGGCCGTGGTCCCCCGGGGCCCCCCGCGAGGCCAGCTCCGTGAGGGCTCGCTGCCCTGTGCTGCGGTGTGCGGCCCTGCTGAGGGCTGGGGGACCCTGGCGAGGACCTGGGCGGGTCCTGGAGGTGGGAAAACGGAGGCACCAGGCAGGGCCTGGCTGCTGGACAACTCGTGTGTGGGCGGGGGTCCCTGACGGCCGCCCCTCCCCCAGAACTGCATGTTCGACACGTGCAACTGTGAGAAGAGCGAGGACTGCCTGTGCGCCGCCCTGTCCGCCTACGTGCGCGCCTGCGCCGCCAAGGGTGTGCTGCTCCGCGGCTGGAGAGACGGCGTCTGCAGTGAGTGCCCCGGCCTGGCAGCCCCCTCACTGGGGGCCCGGGTCCCAAGGTTCCCGTGTGAGGAGCTGCTTCTAAGCCCTGTCCCCACACCCGGCTCAGAGGCCGCGGAGCACCAGCCAGCGTGACCTGGACCCCCCGAGGAGCATGGAGGGAAGCCGGGGAGATTGGGCTCGCCCGGCATGGGCCACTCCCCCGGGGTGCCCACCGGCATCCTGAGCGTCCCCTTTCTTGGCACCCGCAGCGAAGCCCATGACCACCTGCCCCAAGTCCATGACCTACCAGTACCACGTGAGCACCTGCCAGCCCACCTGCCGTGCCCTGGGTGAGCCCGACGTCACCTGTGGCGTGGCCTTTGTGCCCGTGGATGGCTGCACCTGCCCCACGGGCACCTTCCTGGATGACGCGGGCAAGTGTGTGCCGGCCACCAGCTGTCCCTGCTACCACCAGGGCTCCGTGGTCCCCAACGGGGAGTCAGTGCACGACAGCGGGGCCGTCTGGTGAGAGCCCCCACCGGAGGGGGGTGTCCCTGGGCTCTGGCCTGGACCGGTGCTGACCTCCCTCTCCTCGCAGCACCTGCACACAGGGGAGACTGACCTGCATCGGCGGCCCCGTCCCCGCCCCAGGTGAGTCCAGCAGACCCCTAGCCCCTGGGCGAGGCCGGCGGCTACTTTTCAGTTTCTCTGTGCCAGGCGAGGTCGTGCACTCTGGGCTCCGTGACGGGCGGGGAGAGAGGGTGTGGGTGCACCGTGGACATGGACACACGCTCTCACATCTGCTCACGTGCACACATGCACACCATTCTCATATCCACTCACACACACTTGCACACATGCACAGACACACCCTCCCTGAACACGCATCGAGGCGTGGCAGCAGTGTGTGTTCCTAGCGGGAGTCTGGCAGGCAGGGCTGGGCCCTGACGGTGTCTCCTCCTCAGCATGCGCCGCGCCCATGGTGTACTTTGACTGCTACAACGCCACACCCGGGACCCCTGGGGCTGGCTGTCAGAAGAGCTGCCTCACGCTGGACATGACCTGTGTAAGCCCCCAGGCCCTCAAGGACCGGAGACTCTCATGATTCCTGCCGGCTGAGGAGTCCACAGAGACCCTCGGCCCCTTGTGGTGGTTCCCGGGGTGGGGGCTCCTGACCTCCTCCTGAGGGCCCCTGCCCACTCGCTTGTGGGCTCCCTGCTCCCGGGCCCAGGACAAGCGTCCCCGGGAGGACGCAGCAGGCCCCCAGCTGGTCCCCACACACTGTGTCTGCCGCCCCACAGTACAGCCCGCAGTGCGTGCCCGGCTGCGTGTGCCCCGACGGGCTGGTGGCGGATGGTGAGGGCGGCTGCATCGCCGTGGAAGACTGTCCTTGCGTGCACAACGGGGCCAGCTACCGGGCCGGCCAGACCATCCGCGTGGGCTGCAACACCTGGTATGCGGCTCAGAGACTCAGGGGGAGTGGTTCTCAGCACAGGGTCCCGGGCAGACACGCAGGGCACAGGCCAGGGCTGGACACCTGGCGGCCCCCCAGGGAGACCCAGGGGGCATGCCTCAGGGGCGCTGGGCCCTCCCAGGGTCTGAAGG